>NC_084558.2:6080827-6330827 GCF_033978685.3 Nerophis lumbriciformis | reverse complement strand
ATTGAATTGAAAAAAATAGTTAAAACTTTATATCAATAGATCTGAAAAAAAAAAATATTTTAGTGGGTCCCTTTTGGATCCTAAGAGTAAGTGTGTATATTAAATAGGGATGTCCGATAATGTCTTTTTGCCGATATTCTGATATTGTCCAACTCTTTAATTACCGATACCGATATCAACCGATATATACAGTCGTGGAATTAACACATTATTATGCCTAATTTGGACAACCAGGTATGGTGAAGATAAGGTACTTTTAAATTTTTTTAATAAAATAAGATAAATAAAAAAAAAAAAAATGTCTTGATTAAAAAAGTAAATATATATATATATATATATATATATATATATATATGTCTTAATAAGGTTATCCAAAAAATAGTGCTCGATACCGTAGTAGAGTGCAATATATGTATGTGTGGGGGAAAAAATCACAAGACTATTTCATCTCTACAGGCCTGTTTCATGAGGGGGGTACCCTCAATCGTCAGGAGATTTTAATGGGAGCATTCGCATACCATGGTTTATATAGGGCACAGAGTGGGTGGGTACAGGCTGGCCTAGGGGCGTGGTGATTGGTTCATGTGTTACCTAGGAGGTGTTTCCGTCTATGGCGGCATGTTGTTACAATTTCGCTGCGCTTGTTGAGGGATGACAGGTCTGGACGGTAGATAATAAACAGTTTCTCTTTCAAGCATAGGTTGCATCTTTTATTACCACTATTGTAAGGTGTGCTGGATGCAAGAATTTGCATTGAATTGAATTCTTGCATCCAGCACACCTTACAATAGTGGTAATAAAAGATGCAACCTATGCTTGAAAGAGAAACTGTTTATTATCTACCGTCCAGACCTGTCATCCCTCAACAAGCGCAGCGAAATTGTAACAACATGCCGCCATAGACGGAAACACCTCCTGGGAAACACATGAACCAATCACCACGCCCCTAGGCCAGCCTGTACCCACCCACTCTGTGCCCTATATAAACCATGGTATGCGAATGCTCCCATTAAAATCTCCTGACGATTGAGGGTACCCCCCTCATGAAACAGGCCTGTAGAGATGAAATAGTCTTGTGATTTTTTCCCCCACACATACATATATTGCACTCTACTACGGTATCGAGCACTATTTTTTGGATAACCTTATTAAGACATATATATATATATATATATTTACTTTTTTAATCAAGACATTTTTTTTTTTTTTATTTATCTTATTTTATTAAAAAAATTTAAAAGTACCTTATCTTCACCATACCTGGTTGTCCAAATTAGGCATAATAATGTGTTAATTCCACGACTGTATATATCGGTTGATATCGGTATCGGTAATTAAAGAGTTGGACAATATCAGAATATCGGCAAAAAGACATTATCGGACATCCCTATTTAATATACACACTTACTCTTAGGATCCAAAAGGGACCCACTAAAATATTTTTTTTTTTCAGATCTATTGATATAAAGTTTTAACTATTTTTTTGATGGTTTTCTTTTTGTTTTATGGCTCCTTTTGTCAAAAATAACAGCTTTTTCTTTTTTTAAATAATGGGAAAATGCAAAATATTCAATGCTTAAGAAAATTAGTTTCAGAGTGGAATATTTGGGGTTAGGTAATTACAGCCTTTAATACATAAAACATTCACGAGAACATTGATTTTGATACAGCAGACCAGTGATTCTCAAACCGTGGTACCTTGGGCTTCATGTACTGCAGGCGTCAGCAACCCAAAATGTTGAAAGAGCCATGTTGGACCAAAAATAAATCTGTCTGGAGCCGCAAAAAAATGTAAAGCCATATATAAGTGTTATAATGAAGGCAGCACACGATGTAAGTGTCTATATTAGCTATATTAGACTACTATCCAAATGACTGTCGCAGGCTGACGCAAATCTTTGTTGACAGAAATGTAATATTTATTCTACACATTTTTATAAGATTGGAACATATTACTAAAACGGAGGCTTTTCAGAGGGTGTGATAACTCCTGGAAATGACTGGCTTAGAATGGCCAAAGGTGAAGATGCGTGTGTTCAAGTTGAATGAAACGGAAACTGCAAATTAAATGAGCTCAAATATACCTAAACTACGAGGCATAATGATGCATTATTTAGCAAGAATTTGCATGATTAGCACGTTAGCATCGATTAGCTTGCAGTCATTGTTAAGTTCCACTCCAAAAGGACAACTCATGATTTATTTTTTTATTTTCCAACTTGAAGCATTGTTGGTTTCATTTCAGTTGATCTCCAATTAATCATCAGGTTGTAAACCTTCAAACCACAGAAACAGATGTTAATGTAATTACACAGGTAATTTCAAACAATGTTTTACAAATGCTTTTAAACCTCTGAATAATGTTTTAAACTTTTTACATAATGTTTTAACATTCCAATTAGATGTTCAAACCTAATATTTCTAAACTTTTAAATAATGATTTAAACACATTGCTTGTCAAAATGAATATAGACATTTTAAATTAAATGCATGTAAATGAACTAGTGAATTAATTAACCATTTTAAATGAATTAAAGAACCTCCCAGGGGGTGATCAAGGGTGATGGGTCAAATGCAGAGAATAATTTCGCCACACCTGGTGTGTGTGACAATCATTGGCACTTTAACTTTAACTTAAATTAACTTAAGTCAATTGAATGGAACAAACAGGTTAAATGAACTGAACTAAATCCATTCAACAATTAGAGTAATTAAAGGGAATACAGAAACTACAACTAAATTCAAGCTTAACTTTTAGCAAGAGTTAAACATGAATTCATCCTTTAACTTTGCATTAATCTTTTGTACTTTTAACATTAAACATTAACCCTTTTAACTTGAACCATTTGCCATTGTAACTCAAGCTTAAACCATTTGCGTGTGCTTGAAACAACTTTGATGTATTTAAACTTTTATTAGTAGATTGCACAGTACAGTACATATTCCGTACAATTGACCACTAAATGGTAACACCCGAATAAGTTTTTCAACTTGTTTAAGTCGGGGTCCACGTTAATCAATTCATGGTAACTTGCTTTTAACTGGTCAAACACAGTATGCAATCAATGCAGTAGTGATGGGTCCGGCAACACCGATGCATCGGCGCATGCGTCGAGCTCATAGAGCAAAACTCTGTGTCGGTGCGCGTACCGCTTTTAGAAAGTCACGTGACCGATCATGAGCTGTTTTGGTCACGTGACTGATACACGAATTGTGTCGCACTGTGACACAGTGTCGCACTCTGTGCCCTGTGAGCGTGTCTTTTCTACAGCCGGAGAAATAATAACTAAGAAGAGAAATCGTCTAAAATGTAATACGTCGGAAAAACTTTTATTTATTTTTTTTTTAATAAAAATGTGTAAAAAAATAAAATTAAAAAAATTCCCAGTCCACAATCATCCACAACACGTTCTCTTCGATTTCCATGTTATGATACATGTTCACATTATTTATTGACTGTATCTAAAAAAGATAAAAATACATTTTTATTTAAATGAATTATTGTATATACTAGGGCAGGGGTCACCAACGCGGTGCCCGCGGGCACCAGGTAGCCCGTAAGGACCAGATGAGTTGCCCGCTTGCCTGTTCTAAAAATAGCTCAAAGAGCAGCACTTACCAGTGAGCTGCCTCTATTTTTTTAAATTGTATTTATTTACTAGCAAGCTGGTCTCGCTTTGCTCGACATTTTTAATTCTAAAAGAGACAAAACTCAAATAGAATTTGAAAATCCAAGAAAATATTTTAAAGACTTGGTCTTCACTTGGAATAAGCGGTAGAAAATGGATGGATGGATGGATGGGTCTTCACTTGTTTAAATAAATTCATTTATTTTTTACTTTGCTTCTTATTACTTTTAGAAATACAATTTTAGAGAAAAAATACAACCTTAAAAATGATTTTAGGATTTTTAAACAAATACCTTTTTACCTTTTAAATTTCTTCCTCTTCTTTCCTGACAATTTAAATCAATGTTCAAGTAATTTATTTTTTTTTTATTGTAAAGAATAAATATTTTAGCTTCTGTTTTTTCGACGAAGAATATTTGTGAAATATTTCTTCAAACTTACTATGATTAAAATTAAAAAAAAAATGTTCTGGCAAATCTAGAAAATCTGTAGAATCAAATTTAAATCTTATTTCAAAGTATTTTGAATTTCTTTTAACATTTTTGTTCTGGAAAATCTAGAAGAAATAATGATTTGTCTTTGTTAGAAATATAGATTGGTCCAATTTGTTATATATTCTAACAAAGTGCAGATTGGATTTTAACCAATTTAAAACATGTCATCAAAATTCTAAAATGTATCTTAATCAGGAAAAATTACTAATGATGTCCCATAAATTATTTTTTTTAATTTTTTCAAAAAGATTAAAATTAGCTAGTTTTTCTCTTCTTTTTGTCGGTTGAATTTTGAATTTTAAAGAGTCGAAATTGAAGATAAGCTATGTTTCAAAATTTTATTTTAATTTTTTTCGTGTTTTCTCCTCTTTTAAACCGTTCAATTAAGTGTTTTTTTCATCATTTATTCTCTACAAAAACCTTCCGTAAAAGGGAAAAAAAATGTACGACGGAATGACAGACAGAAATACCCATTTTTTTATATATATAAATTTATTTATTTAGCTATTCTTGTTTAAATCACACTTACGTGTAACTTACAAATGACAATATATTTATTTATTTAAGTGTGTATCAAACTGGTAGCCCTTCGCATTAATCAGTACCCAAGAAGTAGTTTTTGGTTTCAAAAAGGTTGGTGACCCCTGTACTAGGGCATAAAATCAGTGTCAGTTGAGTCGGTCCATAGGTTGCCTGTAGGGATTTTTAATGTCCAGCAGATGTCAGTATTTAGTGACACAGTATCGACACAGTATCAATACAGTTTTGCAATGTGTCGAAACGCTTCATGCCGCCTCATCAACCCATCACTACAATGCAGTAATGCAGTGGTTCAACTTGAACCCAGCAGTTAAAACAAACAAATTAAGGTAGTTGAGTAAGCAAATTAAGAAGCTTGCAGGTACAAGTTAAGCATATCGATCATCATCAAATGAAGAAGCATATTCACCGACCATTGGTGTGTTTGGAGAAACTTGTAGAGTAGATCTTGCGGTTGTGGCTGCTTTCTGTTCTTCCTTGCATGCAGCTTGTTTGGTGAATGAATCTGACTGAACCTCCATTCCTTTTCAGGTGACTTCAATCAGTAATTTGGCGGCCATTTTCCCTTGGCATTCTGGGAATTGTAGTTCTCCATGGTTTTGACCATGTTGTTTTCCACCATGTAAGGCAGGCCTGGGCAATTATTTTGACTCGGGGGCCACAGTTAGAGAAAAAAAATTTGTCTGGGGGCTGGTATATCTATTTTTAGGAACACTAATACAAAACCTCACAATAATGTCTGATTGAATGCTAAAAACGTAATGACAGACCGCCTTAAAAACGTAATGGAATTTTACATTTTTTCTATGAACAATAAAACACTGAATATTGACAAAATATGAATGTCACACCCCCTTTTGATCCACATATTTTACAATCAAGTGAAACGCAACAAAAATGCAACACACAGTGAAATATGAACGCGAAGGGTACAACATAAACCCACCTACAATCTGATATTTCTGATATTTGCTGAATTCCCCCCAGGGATCAATAAAGCACTTTCTATTCTATTCTATACATCACTAAGCTTTATAACTTTGTTGTGAAAATCTCCTTCCGCGTCTGAGGAAACGCTTCCCGCCCACACTGCTTGGTGCCTCGTCTGAGCTGCTGTGAGGTAGATGACCATAGTAACTAATTAGATGACCATAGTAATTTATTAGATTACCATAGTAACTGGTATATCATCCATAAGCGCAGATTCCAATCATTTAAATACTTTGTATAGTTGAAGACTTACGGTCATTAGAAAACATGACTGCACATCATAATGCCAGCTACAGTTTCCATCTTAAAGATCTAAAAAAATTATTTGGGAATGTCCGGCGGGCCAGATTGAAAAGCTCAACGGGCTGACCTGATGTAGGGCATGGATTGACACTTGACTGACACTTCTGAGTTTTTAACTCCACAGTCATGCAGTGACCATATATGTCTGGTTAGCACTCCACACAAGTCAATAACATCGACAAAGCTCACCTTTGTGGATTCACGCACAGCATAAAGAGTTTGATGGACAAATAGAGACAAAGAAGGAGTGGCATAAAACACGTCTTTCTGTGGCAGCATCAAGGAAAGTTGTACATGCAAACAAACTACGGTGAATTCAAGAACTTCCGAAATTAGTAGGACAAAATGAAGCATATTTAATGTAAACAGTGGGTTTTCTAACAATTAGGAATGTTTGTGTCATGTTTGTCTTCCTACAGAAACCACATTAAAACAAACAAAAAAAAAATTTCCACATCTTTTTCCATTTTAAATATGTTTTTGAAAAAGCTCCAAGGAGCCACAAGGGTGGCGCTAAAGAGCCGCTTGTGGCTCGAGAGCCGCGCGTTGCGGACCCTCAATCTAGTGCTATGCCAAAGAAACACCTGATTAAATGTTACTGTTCAAACTGTGTGTAATGTGGTTACACATGACCAACAATATTGCATATAATTGTTAAATAAAACCTCTGCCTTGTTTTTAAACAAATATTTACACTACTGTATTTTAATGTTGGTTATTATGGTGGTACTTGGAGAGCCAAGTGTTTTCTGAGGTGGTGCTTGGTAAAAAAAAAAAAACTGCAGTGTGGATTATTTTTGCAGAGCCTACTGTGCTAGAATGAGAGAGTATAGGCAGGACTTGGTTGAGTTTATTGAGTCCACACAAGTCTTTTATATACATCTGCCATGTTATATAAAACTGCTCAACATTATTTACATTGCATTTCAGCAATTTATTGACAGTTCAACAAATTACGCTCATCAAAACTCTGTTAAAAAAAAATCGAAATTATAATGGGAGTTAATGGAGCTGAAAAAGTTCTGAAGAGAAAGTGTGTATATTTTATGTTTACATCCTGTCTAGCAATATTAGAATTAAAAGACAATGCGCTTTTATAAATAAATAAAAACTAAAAAAAAAAACTTGAAAAACTCCATGGTGACTGCTGACCTTCAAACTGAACAATCATATCACATAAGGAACACATTTCAATCAATTAATCAATCAATCAAAGTTTACTTATATAGCCCTAAATCACAAGTGTCTCAAAGGGCTGCACAAGCCACAACGACACCCTCGGCTCAGATCCCACATCAGGGCAAGACATTTAATGTTCCTTTTTGCGTTTGATTTAATGTTCCATTTAATCTTTCACCCAGGTGCAGAAAGGTTGTTATGTTTATTATTGTGATTGTCTGCAGCTGTGTGGAACCACACTGCACCCTATAAGAAGGGAAAATATTAGCAACAGCTATCAATATGATGCAATATTGTTCTACTCTATCAGTCAGTCTAATGCTCCAACCTTCTTTCTTCTCAGAGCTACTTTTCAGAATAAAAGCTACTCATTTTTGTAATGTTTGTATTTTCAAAGCTTATTTCAATCCAAACCAACAGTATGCACTTTTTGCCAGCGTGGTTTTTGTATCACTATCAGACCTACTTTGACAGATTTTCAAGATAATCTTACTCATCTCACCATATGAAATACAACTTACTTCACCAATTATTATTTATTAGGGCCCGCAATGGCCCATTGCAAAGGACTCCCACAGGGAGTCCTTATGCAATGGGACATAAGGACCTATTGAATTTCTAAGGTTTTATTATTATTAGGGCCCGCAATGGCCCATTGCAAAAGGACTCCCACAGGGAGTCCTTATGCAATGGGACATAAGGACCTATTGAATTTCTAAGGTTTTATTATTATTATTCTTTATTCTTTCTTTATTCTTCCGCCGCCTCTTTGAGCACTAATTTGACCCACTTAACATGCTTCAAAACTCACCATATTTGACCCACACATCAGGACCTGCGAAAATTGTCTTTTAATAATAAAACCGAACCGCAAAAATCAAAATTGCGCTCTAGCGCCCCCTAGGAAAAAAAAAAACTAGACTGCCTGTAACTCCCACTAGGAAGGTCGGAAAAACATGAAACAAAATCCTCTATGTAGGTCTGACTTAGACCTAGTTCTCATAATTGTACATCCTCGGGCTAAAATCTACAGGAAGTTGGCAATTCCCCCTTCAAGACAAAAAAGTACTTAAATAGTTCTCATAATTGTACATCCTTGGGCTAAAATCTACAGGAAGTTGGCAATTCCCCCTTCAAGACAAAAAAGTACTTAAAACAGTCACTTTTGCCTCTTTGAGCTGTAATTTGACCCCCTTAAAATGCTTCAAAACTCACCAAACTGAACACACACATCAGGACTGGCTAAAACTGTGATCTAATGAAAAAACCTAACCCCAAATCTAAAAATTGTGCTCTACAGCAATTTTTTTATAAAACGCACAAAAAACTGCTCCTCTGATGAAAAATCTGACAAAACTGCCTGTAACTCCGACTGGGAAGGTCGGAGAGACATGAAACGAAAACCTCTCCGTAGGTCTCACTTAGACCTACATTTCATAAATTGACAACCCCCAGCAGAAATATACAGGAAGTTTGCTATTCCCCCTTCAACACAACATTTTTGTAAAAACCCGTCACCTTTCTTCAAACATTATCTCCTCTGAGCGCGTTTGTTGTTTCGGCTTCAAACTAACACAGGAGAGAGATTGAACCCTTCTGATTAAAAGTTGGTGAAAGAGTTGTGATACCTGCTCCGGTTTTGATTTTATGACCCTTCAAAGACCCGCTGCACTGATGCTCCTGCGGTGCTGTTTTTTTAAGATGGCTGCTCAAAAGCAGGAAGCACCAACGTGCCCACACAATGCAGACAAGGTAGGTACACTAGACAAAAGTCTTGGGACACTTCAGACTAAAAGTAGACAAAAGTATTGGGACACTTAGGACTAGCACCTGCCAAATACGCGGGCCCGAACAACGCTGCTTGCAGCTTTAATTTATATTGTTATTACTTATGGAGTATATTGTGAATAAATTGAGAACAGGAAGTGAACAAAAGTTTTAGCAACTGCTATGTAAAGGAAAAGGGGTAGGATCAAATAAGCTCTGCTTCTTCCTACTCCTTTTTCGAACATGTTGAATGGAGAAACTGGAAATTGTGATGTATCATGTTGTATGTTTGCATGTTCGAAATAAAGTCAAACAAAAAGAAAGGGTTTAGTGATTTATGTATATGACTGACAACATTAAACTTGTACTTTATTGAGAAGGCAGATCTCCATTCAAACAGTCGGCCTTGTCTATATGCTATTTTGGTGGTCATTTGTCGCCATTAAATATATCTGAATTGAGCATAAAAAATACCGAGTTTAAGAAAATATTATTTGACCCTTTGGTGAGTGAGAAAAGCTATATTGATAGCTCACATCTGGTTTTGCTGATACCCCCCATTTTTTGTATATATTGTTTTTCAAATCACCTGACATGTATATGGTGTTTATGTACATAATTTATCCTTTTTTTTTAACGTAGTTTTTTATATACATGTTACAGGATATATGTCTTTTATTATTGAATGTATCAAATGTGATGAATATTTAATGGACCACAATGGAAACAAGCCGTTTGGCTTTTTGTGCCATCCATTTGCCTTTTTAAAGCATTACATGGATTAAATTCTTTAAGATGTCAATAAACTTCTCAATCAATCAATCAATCAATCCATATTTGTGGCCCTCTACTTAAGTTCATACTGTAATGTAATTGCAATCCGCACATCCTGGGCAGCTAATAAACAAAAAAATATTTGCAATCTTGAATCCTATGAGAAAGAACGGTGCAAACACACAAATATCAACTTCCTATAAGCGAGCAGCCATCACAATAGTGTCAAAATAAATAAAAAATGTATGTTCCATTTTACATTTATAAGGTGAATTTATTTTTGGAGATGAATAAAGTACCTGTCTATCTATCGACATTAGAGACATTAAAAGAGCACACAGCTGACGCAACCAGGTGCCACTTCATTGGCGTCATTTTTACATACAGCTACAAAGTAAAATACAACTAAAAAAACTAAAAATGAGCAATTTTCGTGTGCTATTACCTTATTTTGTGTGGACTTTTTGTAGCTGCACTGCAATCACATAATTTCCCATTGTGGGATAAATAAAGTCTATCCCATCCTCCCCTAATATAGCTCGGTCACTGTAGCTGCTGGTTAACACATTTAGTCATGTGGTTAAAACATGATTCTAAAGTGACACTTTGTTGCTTTAGAATAAATCATGTTCTGCACAGCGTCTTATGAGTGCAAGAGAAAAAAGTGTCGGTATCAGATGCAATGTGATGAAGTAGCAGCTTATCAGGCTGCTCTTGCATCACATTTCCTTTGCTGCTCGTTTAAACAGCTGCTTCACACGGAATAGGTGCAAATCTGTATGAACCTCATCAGATAAACTACACATGAAGAAGGACTTCCTTTTATGCTACTAAGGTAGCACATTGTCAGGTTAAATGTGTTTATACTATATATATATATATATATATATATATATATATATATATATATATATATATATATATATGTATATTTATATTAGGGCTGCAACAACTAATCGATTAAATCAAATAAAATCGATTATAAAAATAGTTGGCGATTAATTTAGTCATCGATTCGTTGGATCTATGCTATGCGCATGCGCAGAGGCAATTTTTTTAATTATTTTTTTATAATTAAAAAAAATAATTAATAAACCTTTATTTATAAACTGCAACATGTACAAACAGCTGAGAAACAATAATCAAAATAAATATGGTGCCAGTATGCTGGGTTTTTTTTCCAATAAAATACTGGAAAGGATAGAAATGTAGTTTGTCTCTATTATCCGATTATTAATCGATTAATCGAAGTAATAATCGACAGATTAATCGATTATCAAATTAATCGTTAGTTGCAGCCCTAATTTATATATATATATATATATATATATATATATATATATATATATATATATATATATATATATATATATATATATATATATATATATGCCCGATTGTAGCTGAGACAGGCTCAAGCGCCCCCCGCGACCCCTAAGGGAATAAGCGGTAGAAAATGGATGGATGGATGGATATATATATATATATATATATATATATATATATATATATACACACATATATACATACATATATATATATACATACATATATATATATATATATATATATATATACACACATATATACATACATATATATATATACATACATATATATATATATATATATATATATATACCGTATATATATATATATATATATATATATATATATATATATATATATATATATATATATATATATACACACATATATATATATATATATATATATATATATACACACATATATATATATATATATATATATATATCCATCCATCCATCCATTTTCTACCGCTTATTCCCTTAGGGGTCGCGGGGGGCGCTTGAGCCTGTCTCAGCTACAATCGGGCATATATATATATATATATATATATATATATATATATATATATATATATATATATATATATATATATATATAAATTAGTGCTGCAACTAACGATTAATTTGATAATCGATTAATCTGTCGATTATTACTTCGATTAATCGATTAATAATCGGATAATAGAGACAAACTACATTTCTATCCTTTCCAGTATTTTATTGAAAAAAAAAATCATCTCAGCTACAATCGGGCGGAAGGCGGGGTACAAGTGTATGTAAACTTTTGATCGCGACTGTATATATAAACCAATATATATATATATATATATATATATATATATATATATATATATATATATATATATATATATTGGTTTATATATACAGTCGCGATCAAAAGTTTACATACACTTGTAAAGAACATAATGTCATGGCTGTCTTGAGTTTCCAATACTTTCTAAAACTCTTATTTTTTTGTAATAGAGTGATTGGGGCACATACTTGTTGGTCACAAAAAACATTCATGAAGTTTGGTTCTTTTATGAATTTATTATGGGTCTATTGAAAATATGAGCAAATCTGCTGGGTTAAAAGTATACATACAGCAATGTTAATATTTGGTTACATGTCCCTTGGCAAGTTTCACTGCAATAAGGCGCTTTTAATATAGCCATCCACAAGCTTTTGGCAAGCTTTCGGTTGAATTTTTGACCACTCCTCTTGACAAAATTGGTGCATTTCAGCTAAATTTGTTGGTTTTCTGACATGGACTTGTTTTTTCAGCATTGTCCTCAAGTTTAAGTCAGGACTTTGGAAAGGCCATTCTAAAACCTTAATTCTAGCCTGATTAAGCCATTCCTTTACCACGTTTGACGTGTCTTTGGGGTCATTGTCCTGTTGGCACACCCAACTGTGCCCAAGATACCAACCTGCGGGCTGATGATTTTAGGTTGTCCTGAAGAATTTGGAGGTAATCCTCCTTTTTCATTGTCCCATTTAAAGCACCAGTTCAATTGGCAGAAAAACAGGCGCAGAGCATAATACTACCACCACCATGCTTGACGGTGGGCATGGTGTTCCTGGGATTAAATGCCTCACCTGGACAATGCTGAAGAAACAAGTCCATGTCAGAAAACCAACACATTTAGCTAAACTGCACCAATTTAGTCAAGAGTAGTGCTTTAAAACTTCAACCAGAAGCTTGTGGATGGCTACCAAAAGCGCCTTATTGCAGTGAAACTTGCCAAGGGACATGTAAGCAAATATTAACATTGCTGTATGTATACTTTTGACCCAGCAGATTTGCTCACATTTTCAGTAGACCCAGAATACATTCATAAAAGAACCAAACTTCATGAATGTTTTTTTGTGACCAACAAGTATGTGCTCCAATCACTCTATCACAAAAAAATAAGAGTTGTAGAAATTATTGGAAACTCAAGACAGCCATGACATTATGTTCTGTTAAGTGTATGTAAACTTTTGACCACAACTGTATGTCTGATTAGCACTCCACACAAGTGAATAACTTCAACAAAGCTCACCTTTGTGCATTCATGCACAGCATAAAAGTTTGGTGGACAAAATGAGACAAAGAAGGAGTGGCATAAAACACGTCTTTCTGTGGCAGCGTCGTAGAAAGTTGTACTTGTAATCAAACTACGGCGAGTTCAAAGACCGCTGAAATTAGGACAAAACGGCGCTCGCCAAATACTCTTATCAGTAAAGCATGTTTAACATAAACAGTGGGATTTCTTACAGTTAGGAAGGTTTGTGTCATGTTTGTCCTTCTAAAGAAACCATATTACAACGAAAATGTGTATGCATTTTTTGAAAAAACCCCAGGGAGCCACTTGGTCGGCGCTAAAGAGCCGCAGGTTGCTGACCCCCGTCCTAAATCAACACTGAGCGGTATCATTATTACTTTATTAAGGCTGAATCTTTGGTGTCAAGGCGGCGTTTTTAAAACAGGGTATTTTATCCTTACATGAACGCAACCTAACATCCGTTTTGTTGAGCCCTACTACAGATATGAGGCCGTCACGTTGTTGCAAAGATAAGACAGTGATACCTCCTCCTCTTCGTTTCATTTAAATGAAGGTTTCGGGCAGAAATGAGCCAGAGATGGATACGCTTAAAGTGACGCTGCTCATATTACACGCCTTCTGCATGTTGGAACCTGCTGCTACAGGTGATGATCTTTATTTACCGTCAATAATAGGATGCATCGTGTTATTCTGAGCCATTATTCCTTTTTTATGCTTTTAGATGTGAGAGACAGTCACTGGTGTGTGAATGACTTTATATCCACATTCAAGTGCTCCTTGAGCCGTATACCAGCTCGCTTGAACTCGTCCACTTATCACTCCTACAGGTTGACTTTCAGGATGAAAAATGACGAGTAAGCAAAAAAAAAAACACAAAAAAAAACCCAACAACAACTGTATTTACAACTGGTTGTATTGATCTCTTGTCATTGTGCAGCGAAGGCCCGACGCACGCCTGCATGCTGTCAAACACCAGCGGAGGTTTCTACTCCTGCTCTGTGTCAACAAACACAACGGACTCGTCTCATCCCGAGTGCTGGAAGGATTATGACTTCTTTCTGATCTCGCTCTGTGGAAAACAAAGCAATGGCACGGAGACCTGCGAAAATCTAGATGACAGCTACAAAGCAGCCTCAAACAGTAGGGGATTAGCATTAAACTTGCTGCACTATTTTATACAAAACACACTATTATTAATCACTTGGGTCAAACTGAAGGCCGGGGGGCCAGATGTGGCCCGCCACCTAATTTTATGTGGCCAGTCATTTCATTCAATGTAGTCAATAGGGATGTATACCGAGTACCGGTATTTGTAGGTACCGGTTCCTAATTGGGTCGGTCCAAGCGGACCAATAAAATTCTGGACTATCGATACTGCTATCATTTAAATTTGTTTTAGTCATAACAAGTGCGCTGTCACATTCACTCAAGTGCCGCTGCAAAGCATAAAAAAAGACACGGTGGAATAGTCAGTCGGAGTCGGACTTTTAACGCCCACTTCTAGTTTTGCGGTACTCGAATGTGAACAGAATCATAGATTTACTTTTCATTAGAGATGTCCGATAATGGCTTTTTTTATGCCGATATCCGATATTGTCCAACTCTTAATTACCGATTCCGATATCAACCGATACCGACATATACAGTCGTGGAATTAACACATTATTATGCATCATTTTGTTGTGATGCCCCGCTGGATGCATTAAACAATGTAACGAGGTTTTCCAAAATAAATCAACTCAAGTTATGGAAAAAAATGCCAACATGGCACTGCCATAATTAGGGCCCGCCATGGCCCATTGCAAAAGGACTCCCACAGGGACCCCTTATGCAATGGGACATAAGAACCTATTGTTATTCGTTCGTTTTATTATTCTTTATTATTATTATTATTCCGCCGCCTCTTTGAACACTAATTTGACCCACTCAACATGCTTCAAAACTCACCATATTTGACACACTCATCAGGACCTGCGAAAATTGTCTTTTGATAAAAAAACCGAACCCCAAAAATCAAATTTGCGCTCTAGCGCCCCCTAGGGAAAAAAAAAACAGACTGCCTGTAACTCCCACTAGGAAGGTCGGAGAGACATGAAACAAAAACCTCTATGTAGGTCTGACTTAGACCTAGTTCTCATAATTGTATGTCTTCGGGCTAAAATCAACAGGAAGTTGGCAATTCCCCCTTCAAGACAAAAAAGTACTAAAAACAGTCACTTTTGCCTCTTTGAGCTGTAATTTGACCCCCTTAACATGCTTCAAAACTCACCAAACTTAACACACACATCAGGACTGGCTAAAACTGTGATCTAATGACAAAACCTAACCCAAAATCTAAAAATTGTGCTCTACAGCAATTTTTTAATAAAACGGACAAATAACTGCTCCTCGGAAGACAAACACTACAAAACTGCCTGTAACTCCCACTGGGAAGGTCGGAGAGACATGAAACAAAAACCTCTATGTAGGTCTCACTTAGACCTACATTTCATAAATTTACAACCCCCAGCAATAATCAACAGGAAGTTTGCTATTCCCCCTTCAAAACAATTTTTTTGGAAAAACCGGTCACCTTCCTTCAAAAACTATCTCCTCTGAGCGCGTTTGTCCTTTCGGCTTCAAACTAACACAGGAGAGAGATTGAACCCTTGTGCATAAATTAACAGAACCGTTTTGTCATACCTGCTCCGGTTTTGATTTTATGACCCTTCAAAGACCCGCTGCACTGATGCTCCTGCGGTGCTGTTTTTTTTAAGATGGCTGCTCAAAAGCAGGAAGCACCAACGTGCCCACACAATGCAGACAAGGTAGGTACACTAGACAAAAGTCTTGGGACACTTCAGACTAAAAGTAGACAAAAGTATTGGGACACTTAGGACTAGCACCTGCCAAATACGCGGGCCCGAACAACGCTGCTTGCAGCTTTAATTATTATTGAAGTCACAAAGTGCATTATTTTTTTTTTTAACATGCCTCAAAACAGTTGAGGTGGGCGGGGTTGAGGTGGGGGGGTAGCAAGGGGTGTATATTGTAGCGTCCCGGAAGAGTTAGTGCTGCAAGGGGTTCTGGGTATTTGTTCTGTTGTGTTTATGTTGTGTTACGGTGCGGATGTTCTCCCAAAAGGTGTTTGCCATTCTTGTTTGGTGTGGGTTCACAGTGTGGCGCATATTTGAAACAGTGTTAAAGTTGTTTATACGGCCACCCTCAGTGTGACCTGTATGGCTGTTGACCAAGTACGGATTGTATTCACTTGTGTGTGTGAAAAGCCGTAGATATTATGTGACTGGGCCGGCACGCAAAGGCAGTGCCTTTAAAGTTTATTGGCACTCTGTACCTCTCCCTACGTCCGTGTACACAGCGGTGTTTTAAAAAGTCATACATTTTACTTTTTGAAACTGATACCGATAATTTTGAAACCGATACCGATAATTTCCGATGTTACATTTTAAAGCATTTATCGGCCGATAATATCTGCAGTCCAATATTATCGGACATCCTTACTTTTCATTGCAATTGCGGATGGAATCAACGTTCGATGAAAACAGAATTTAAATGCGTAATGTGACTGAGATGCTGTCATTGAGAGGAAAAGGGGGAATCATGTTTACTTGACAATGGAGCGGTGCCAGCCAGGGGCCAGGGCTCTATACATGGCAGCCCTGCACGGTGCACACTTCTGGGGCCATTCCTGTGTCTGCCTCTAGGACGCACGGCCACCTCTAACTACCAAACTAACTCTAAAATACAGAGCCAAACATGACTTGTACGTGTCAGGTGATATGTTTCTTTTTCAAATATGATGACTACTTACTCGTCGCCGTAAAACTGTGTGAGAAAAACACTTGCTATTACTGCAGCCAGATGTGGGCGCTACCACCGATTAAACATCATAAGTTGATGATAGCTTGACAGCTTCTAATACTATAGTTGGAGCACCAGTGTTGAAATAATAACTGATGCATCACTGTGTGGGCTTTCTAATACTTGGAAACATGTCGACTCAAATTGGTACATTGTTATTGTGCTTTTTCTTACTTAATTTAATTACATTTTTAAATTCAGTTAGAATGTTGATAAAACGTTGAACTAATCCCTAAAGCTTTTAAATTGCCAGGTTAAAAACAATGTCAAAAATGTTGATTTTAATGGATATTGGATGATTGCCGAGCCTGGGGGTCAGCAACCCGCAGCTCTTTAGTGCCGCCCCAGTGGCTCTCTGGAGCATTTTTAAAAAATAACTGAAAATGGAAAAAGATGGGGGGGAAATATTTTTTTAGTTTTAGTCTGTTTTTTGTATGAGGACAAACATGACACAAACCTTCCCAATTGTTAGAAAGGCCACTGTTTAATATGTTTGTGTGTATGCTTCACCGTTTTGTCCTACTAATTTCGGCGATTCTTGAACTCACCATAGTGTGGACTGTGATGCAACAGTTTGTTTACATGTAAAATAGTTGTTTAATTTTGTCCACCAAAGGTTTTATGCTGTGCATGAATGCACAAAGGTGCGCTTTGTTGATGTTATTGACTTGTTGGAGTGCTAATCAGGCATCTTTGGTCAGCGCATGACTGCAAGCTAATCAATGCTAACATGCTATTTAGGCTAGCTATATGTACATATTGTATATATATATATATATATATATATAATATATACATATTTGAGCTCATTTAATACAATTTACTTTTATCCTCTTTGTATATAATTTAGTTTTGCATGTCTCATTACCAGTGTTGGGTTAGCTACCGAAAACCAGTAACTAGTTACTTTATTTCAAAAGTAACTCAGTTACTAACTCAGTTACTTACACCAAAAAGTTATGTGTTACTGTGAAAAGTAACTATTTAGTTACTTCTTTTTTTTCTCCTTTTTTTTTAAGGCTCCTATTAATGCCCTTTTAGCCTTCATTTCAGTACTGTTATTGCAATGGAGAATAACACAATCTGTTGATAAACTTGACATGCATTTGCATCACTGAACTCTGCTAAGCAATGTGGTCTACATACAACACACAAAGACAAAGATATGTTTCAAAGGGCTAATTTATTTCGGGCCAGAACACATTGACAAAACTATTTTAAATAGCTGAAACATAACATACATAAGTAACAAACCGCATAATAACAACATGTCACAACATAGCTGTAAACCTGGTCTCACACAAGGAAGGCACACATGACATGATTATATGTCATGTCACTATATACAGCACACATACTGCTGTACACACGCCTAACCAGGTGTTTTTTTCTCTCAAGGAATTGTGAAATAAAATCATGTCATCAACACTGTACTGAAGCCCAGAACACTCTACGCATTTCCCCAGTTTTAGTTTCGAGAAAAGGAAAGATTGGCCTGGCCCACTAGGATCCCTCTTTTTGTTTGTGAACTTTATAGTCTATACATTTAGAGTGATTTGATAGTCAAACAGTCTAGAAGTCTAGAATGAAAGAGTATATAAGATAATTGACAGAGTGTGTGTACCTTCAGTGCTGAATGATGAGCAGAGGCAGAGTTTGGAGTGTCTTCTTTGGCTTGCTTTCCATGTTTATGTACTCACTGTCCATTGTGTCCAGGTACTTGGAACATGTTCTCCGTGCCATTTGCTGTTTGATATCCGATATCATGCTAATTAACTGCCTGAAAGCGTGTGACTCCACTGTAGAAATAGCCTGCATGTCTTCTAGCACATACGCTGCAATGGCTCTATCAATGTTGTCCTGGCTAGCAGTCCCTCCGTTAAAATCCAGCCGCTGTTGCTTAGGTGGAGGTGGAGGTGAAGTGTGTCTCTCTCTACTAGCTTTGTCGAAGCATGTTGCTTTTGTAGGTGTTTCAGCAGATTTGAATTGCTGTTTTGGGCAGTAGATAGGATCTTTGATCCAAGACCCAACTTACATTTAACTAAAAATGTTATTTTCTTTGTGCTCGACAAAAGAAGAGTAGTGAGAATATCTCCTTGTTAAGAAACTCGACTCCGGCTCCGCCATGATGTCTTGTTAGTAAACACAGACACCCCCCCCCCACACACACACACACACACACGCACACTTTATTATTATTGTTAGCCTTTATTTAACCAGGTAAAATCCCATTGAGATCAAAGATCTATTTTCCAAGGGAGACCTGGCCAAGAGGGCAGCAGCAAGGTTACATAAAAAACAGTAAACAAATACATAAAACATCACATTTACAACATTAAAACTTGCTCACATGACACATGTGCATACAGACAAGGTAGACTGCAGTCCTTTCACAGAAGCTTTAAACTCATTCAACGTAACTAGGGTTTGAAGTTTAATATCGATTGTAGGTTATTCCACACACACACAGCGCGCCTCTTGTGAGACAGGAAGATTCAGAAGGACGACACCGCAGCTCTCCAATAAAACACACTCAGATCTTCTCAGTTTCTAGCCGATACTATATAAAAAATAACGTGAAATAACGCAGTAACGCATCATGTAGATGCGTTACTGAATATAAAAAATAACGCGTTAGACTACTAGTTACCGCTGAAAATAACGGCGTTACAGTAACGCATTACTTTGTAACGCGTTAGTCCCAACACTGCTCATGACACATTATCTGTATGTAATATTGGCTGCATTTCAGATAGTTCTTTGTGTGCCATGTTGTTCCGGACCACAGCAAACATTACCTAGCTTGCCAAAGATTGTAATAAATCCATTAGAAAAAGACAGCCTGCCCTTTCCTTTAACTTGGACACACACATCTATACCTTTGGCCATTAAAAGCCAGTAATTTCCAGGAGTTATCTCACCTTCTGAGTAGCCTCTGATTTACTAATGTTTTCTAATGTTGTAAAAATGTGTAGAATAAATATTACATTTCAACATTTCTGTCAACGAAGATTTGCTTCAGTCTGCGACACATAGTCATTTTGATAGTAGGCTAATATAGCTAATATAGACACTTACATCATGTGTTGCCTTCATTATAACACTTGTATACGGCTTTTCGTATTTTGCGGCTCGAGACAGATTTGTTTTTTGTATTTTGGGTCCAATATGGCTCATTCAACGTTTTGGGTTGCCGACCCCTGGCCTAGCCCTATAGAATGTGACAATCGGCTTGGAGTAATCCCAAACAAGGAAGCAACACCACACAAAAGTTTGTAACACAACAATATTTCCTCCTCAAAATACCATCAAAGTCCCGTGTCTAGCGATCCAGTAATCCACAGGTCAATAATAATCCACTCAAAAAAGTTAAACATTGAAGTAATACAGTAAAGTTGCTCAGAAGCAAGATATCATCTGCTGACAGATCTCTAGTCGCCGTCTGACGAAAACAAAACACACCTTGCTAAACTGCACACCCACCTAATATGCTAATTGTTTGTATTGATTTATATAATATATTCTATTTGATACAAATTAAGATATAATATACAGTACCATACCATAGTTCTTAACCTGGGTTCGATCGAACCCTAGGGGTTCGGTGAGTCGGCCTCAGGGGTTCGGCGGAGCCTCCGCCACGGAGGTAAAGAGACATCCGACTTATCGTGTAAATAAAAACTTCTCCCTATCAGTGTATTATGGATAGCCCCAAACAATGTTACTTCTAATTTTCCATCTGATTTGCAGGTTTTTTGATTGATTGATTGAACATTTTACTAGCAGATTGCAAAGGATGAGAATACACAGTACAATTTACACAGTACAGTACATGTTCCGTACAATTGACCACTAAATAGTAACACGCGAATACGTTTTTCAACTTGTTTAAGTCGGGTCCACGTTAATCAATTCATGGTAATGTGTGTAAGGTGTGTAATTTGTTGTGAGCCCATGCACTGTGTTGCTTTTGTTCTTTGAACAAGGTGATGTTCATGCACGGTTCATTTTGTGCACTAGTAAAAAAACATACGACTTTTTCTTAAATTTGAAAAAATATATATATACATATTTTTCACTAAAGAAGGGTTCGGTGAATGCGCATATGAAACTGGTGGGGTTCGGTACCTCCAACAAGGTTAAGAACCACTGCCATAGATGAATATGAATCCAGCTGAGTGTAATGGTAATGAATAGAAACCGTAATGGATCTGTGTGGTCTTTACAAAATGATGACATAACTGGGGCGGCGTGGCCTCGTCACTGCTGTTGTGTCCTTGGGCAAGACACTTCACCTACATTCTCCCAGTGCCACCCACACTGGTTTAAGTGTAGCTGAAAGATGTAGATAATGGGTCTCACTCTGTAAAGAGCTTTGAGTCTCTAGAGAAACGTGTTATATAAATATAATTCACTTCACTGCATTGCACCTTGCACTGCAATCATATTTGACTTGTTTAAGACCTAAAAAGCAGGTGTTAATCAAAGACTTCCCTGCTTTGGGATGTTACATCATGTTAACATACTCTTGTGCAAATAAAAATTGTAAAAATAAATGCATTTTTAATAGTAAGGAATACAGTTAGGAAGGTATACATGAGGCCCCATTCCTGGGTTGAACTTGTGTGAGAGGAAGGTGGGGCGGGGGTAAATCATTTTGCAATGCAGTCTGCTGAAAATTATGGAAAGTGCCACTCTCCATAACAAATGATGCTGTGGACAAAGTTGGAATTGCCACAAAACACATTTTAAGATATTCAACTCTCTACTGCCATCTGGCAGCTAAACTGGATAATGGACACCCATATTTGTCAGGTTTCATTTCAGGTAACAAATGGGGCCATATGAATCCCCTTCCTACCGTACAGTACCGATAAAAACCGGTAGCTATAAGGAATATTGATAAGGATATTGTATCAATAAAATACTACCGACATACATCCCTAGTGGCCTGCCACATCATTGAATGTGGTCGTCGCATTGTTTAATGTGGCCAGCCAAATCATTCAATGTGGTCCACCACATCATTTAATGATCACGGCCTGGGCTTTTGTTAAGATTTGAAGAGTTAAATCTGTCAGTGATCAGAGACGATGTCATGAAAGTTAAGACAAAATAAATTTTTCTGTCAAAGTTCAATAAAAAGGTTGTTTAAATCAAATTAGGAGTAAGTAACACAACCTCCAGCCTACCTACAGGTTGTAATTATGCAACTTATTTATAGAAATATTGCATTTTCCCATTATAAAAACACTTGTTATGGCCTTTTGTCAAAAATAACTACCGTATGTATTATATGATATGATATATGATATATGATAGTCGAACCTCGGATTCAGGAGGAACAGTGTGGTTTTCGTCCTGGTCGTGGAACTGTGGACCAGCTCTATACTCTCGGCAGGGTCGTTGAGGGTGCATGGGAGTTTGCCCAACCAGTCTACATGTGCTTTGTGGACTTGGAGAAGGCATTCGACCGTGTCCCTCGGGAAGTCCTGTGGGGAGTGCTCAGAGAGTATGGGGTTTCGGACTGTCTGATTGTGGCGGTCCGCTCCCTGTATGATCAGTGTCAGAGCTTGGTTCGCATTGCCGGCAGTAAGTCGGACACGTTTCCGGTGAGGGTTGGACTCCGCCAAGGCTGCCCTTTGTCACCGATTCTGTTCATAACTTTTATGGACAGAATTTCTAGGCGCAGTCAAGGCGTTGAGGGGATCCGGTTTGGTGGCTGCAGGATTAGGTCTCTGCTTTTTGCAGATGATTTGGTCCTGATGGCTTCATCTGGCCAGGATCTTCAGCTCTCACTGGATCGGTTCGCAGCTGAGTGTGAAGCGACTGGGATGAGAATCAGCAACTCCAAGTCCGAGTCCATGGTTCTCGCCCGGAAAAGGGTGGAGTGCCATCTCCGGGTTGGGGAGGAGATCTTGCCCCAAGTGGAGGAGTTCAAGTACCTCGGAGTCTTGTTCACGAGTGAGGGAAGAGTGGATGGTGAGATCGACAGGCGGATCGGTGCGGCGTCTTCAGTAATGCGGACGCTGTATCGATCCGTTGTGGTGAAGAAGGAGCTGAGCCGGAAGGCAAAGCTCTCAATTTACCGGTCGATCTACGTTCCCATCCTCACCTATGGTCATGAGCTTTGGGTTATGACCGAAAGGACAAGATCAAGGGTACAAGCGGCCGAAATGAGTTTCCTCCGCCGGGTGGCGGGGCTCTCCCTTAGAGATAGGGTGAGAAGCTCTGTCATCCGGGGGGAGCTCAAAGTAAAGCCGCTGCTCCTCCGCATCGAGAGGAGCCAGATGAGGTGGTTCGGTCATCTGGTCAGGATGCCACCTGAGCGCCTCCCTAAGGAGGTGTTTAGGGCATGTCCGACCGGTAGGAGGCCACGGGGAAGACCCAGGACACGTTGGGAAGACTATGTCTCCCGGCTGGCCTGGGAACGCCTCGGGATCCCCCGGGAGGAGCTGGACGAAGTGGCTGGGGAGAGGGAAGTCTGGGCTTCCCTGCTTAGGCTGCTGCCCCCGCGACCCGACCTCGGATAAGCGGAAGAAGATGGATGGATGGATGGATGTATTGTATACATTTATATCAATAGTTAGATCTGAAGTTGTTAAAAGATATCAAGCGTCGAACGTTTAAAAAAATGGATTTACTGCCGACTAATACAGCAAATTTATTAGCGGATCATTTTTGGATCCTATAAGAGTGGGAGTGTATAGTCAATCGAAAGGTTGCGCAAGGGTTTAAAATGATAATGATAAATGGGTTATACTTGTATAGCGCTTTTCTACCTTCAAGGTACTCAAAGCGCTTTGACAGTATTTCCACATTCACACACACATTCACACACTGATGACGGGAGCTGCCATGCAAGGCGCTAACAAGCACCCATCAGGAGAAAGGGTGAAGTGTCTTGCCCAAGGACACAACAGACGTGACTAGGATGGTAGAAGGTGGGGATTGAACCCCAGTAACCAGCAACCCTCCGATTGCTGGCAGTCCTATGAACAGTATTCGTGTTTTTGAGTTGTTGATCTGTTTTCAGTTTATTGTTGTTAAAATGTTGAAATGTATGACCTCTTGGCCATTTTCCCTTAGTAAAAATTAACAATAAAATAAATATATATATATATCCACTTACAAAAGAGGCCTGGGAGAGATTTGAATAGAATCCAAATAGGAATCAGACATAGGTCACATTGCAGTGTGAACGTAGCCCGAGATTACCAGTTACTGGAAAACACTGACAGCATTAATAGCGCCATTATCTATAACACCAATCCCCCCAAAATCTGTGTTACACTTGTCGATGTTACCTTAATGCTAAGACAGCATTGCTTCTTTTACAACTGTGTTGAGCAATAGACTTGTCAATAAATAATCATGTGGTCAAATAGAGCCACATTTTTGCAGAGGGTGTCCCAATTCGATGTTGAAGAATCAGATATTAACTTGCATGTAAAATCTCAGATTCAATCTCAGATTCAATAGGCCATAGGTTACTAGAAGTTAGCAGCTACACAACAGCTAAGCGCACAATAGCTAGATGTACGAAATTAATGTCCATAATTGAACAATAGTTCAATAGTATAAAACACCACGTGTCAATATCAACAAATATCAAATAATTACAGTTGCATATTACCAACACATTAAAAGTCTTCAAGGCAGAAGAGTATTGGCAAGTATACAGTAACAAACATGTCCACATCGTTCAACTTACTGCATAGTTTATTTACGGACTATAAAGCGCACTTAAAATCATTTCCCCCCTCAAAACTCGACAGTGCGCCTTATAACCCGGTGCGCCTAATGTAAGGAATAAGTTAGGTTGAGCTTACTCACCTCGAAGCTATTTTATTTGGTACATGGTGTAATGATAAGTGTGACCATGAATTGATTTACGTGGACCCCGACTTAAACAAGTTGAAAAACTTATTCGGGTGTTACCATTTAGTGGTCAATTGTACGGAATATGTACTGTACTGTGCAATCTACTAATAAAAGTTTCAATCAATCAAACCAGTAGATGGCAGTCAAACATACGAGATAAGTGTAGACAGCACTATGATTGCAATATGTCTCAAGTAAACAACATTTTAAATGTTCCATTGAAAATATAGAACATACACACAGCGCTCAAAAATATATCAAAATATTTTACTACGACTTATACTTATACATTAAATATTGTGACGACTAGATGTCACCAAAGGACAAATTAACACTCCACTTAAAAAGCATAAATCTGTTATAAGGTTTGTACTTTTCATACTTATCATTGTTCTGCGTAATTTCACTTGATTTAATCTTTTCTAACATCCCACACGACGAAATAATGCAAGTAGGTACTTGATTTGTGCTGATATGGCCAACACTCAAGACTCATATCGGTAGTTTGTAGTTTGCAATTTGCAAACTCCTACTTATGATCAAAGTTTTAAAAAATGTTTGTTGTTGACTACCGAGCTCACTTCTTAAATTCGGTTGTCCACTGTTTAAAGGAGAACATTATCACAATTTCAGAAGGGTTAAAACCATTAAAAATCAGTTCCCAGTGGCTTATTTTATTTTTCGAAGTTTTTTTTCAAAATTTTACCCATCACGCAATATCCCGTGCCTGATTTTAACCATCGTTATATACACCCGTCCATTTTCCTGTGACGTCACACAGTGATGCCAACACAAACAAACATGGCGCATGGAACAGCAAGCTATAGCGACATTAGCTCTGATTCAGACTCGGATTTCAGCGGCTTAAGCGATTCAACAGATTACGCATGTATTGAAACGGATGGTTGTAGTGTGGAGGCAGGTAGCGAAAACAAAATTGAAGAAGAAACTGAAGCTATTGAGCCATATCGGTTTGAACCGTATGCAAGCGAAACCGACAAAAACGACACGACAGCCAGCGACACGGGAGAAAGCGAGGACAAATTCGGCGATCGCCTTCTAACCAACGATTGGTATGTGTTTGTTTGGCATTAAAGGAAACTAACAACTATGAACTAGGTTTACAGCATATGAAATACATTTGGCAACAACATGCACTTTGAGAGTGCAGACAGCCCAATTTTCATCAATTAATATATTCTGTAGACATACCCTCATCCGCTCTCTTTTCCTGAAAGCTGATCTGTCCACTTTTGGAGTTGATGTCAGCAGGCCAGGGAAGCTAGGGTCGATGTTCTTCTCTTGATCATCTTCGGTGGCATAAGGGACGGTGTGAGCCAAGACATCCAGGGGGTTTAGCTCGCTCGTCTGCGGGAACAAACTGCCGCCATTGCTTGCCGTGCTACCGAGGTCCTTTGTCCCTGAATTGCTCACACACTCCGGCAGATTCAATGGGGGTCTGGCGGCAGATTTCTTTGACTTTATCGTTGGAAATGCATCTGCTTTGAGTGTCGCAGGATATCCACACATTCTTGCCATCTCTGTCGTAGCATAGCTTTCGTCGGTAAAGTGTGCGGAACAAACGTCCAATTTCTTGCCACTTTCGCATCTTTGGGCCACTGGTGCAACTTGAATCCGTCCCTGTTCGTGTTGTTACACCCTCCGACAACACACCGACGAGGCATGATGTCTCCAAGGTACGAAAAACAGTCGAAAAAACGGAAAATAACAGAGCTGATTTGACTCGGTGGCGGATTGCTTCCCGATGTGACGTCACAACGTGACGTCATCGCTCTGAGAGCGAATAATAGAAAGGCGTTTAATTCGCCAAAATTCACCCATTTAGAGTTCGGAAATCGGTTAAAAAAATATATGGTCTTATTTCTGCAACATCAAGGTATATATTGACGCTTACATAGGTCTGGTGATAATGTTCCCCTTTAATATAAGGCGGTGTAAAATGTAATGGGTTTCTCTAAAGGAGCAGGCTCAATAAATCTTCTTTTCCCCTAGTTACACCGAACGCACCATGCTGCCTCACCGCCAGACACAACTCAAGTCAATACCACTTCGCATGGAAACACACCTACGAGGAATGTTTCTCCACCTTCAAGGAACACCTCACCTACCAACTTCG
Organism: Nerophis lumbriciformis; assembly: GCF_033978685.3. Taxonomy (NCBI): domain Eukaryota; kingdom Metazoa; phylum Chordata; class Actinopteri; order Syngnathiformes; family Syngnathidae; genus Nerophis; species Nerophis lumbriciformis. The sequence continues at coordinate 6,303,890 of NC_084558.2, read as the reverse complement.
TTTCTACAAAAGACAGGACAAAAATGTAAGAAAGTACATTTGTAACACCAGGAAGTGAGAACATCTTGCAGCGTCCTTTTTTTTCCCTCCAGGGGATATTTCCTGACATCAACATCGACACTTTGTACTACTCCGTGAATGATAGTTTATTGGTGGCGGACACAGAATACGCTGCCAAAGTGAGGTCCAAGCCAGGTGCCCCTCCTTTCTTTGGAGACTGGAGTGACTGGTCCAGTGAGGTCCACTGGAGGACACCCAGTAGTAAGGCCTTCTTCAATCTAATCACTTATTACAGGTTTAAATCTTGGTAAAAATCACATTGATGCTCTCCTCAGATCAAGCAGGATGTCTCTCCATATACAACAAGGAGGTCTTCATAACTTTAGGTGTCGTGGCCACACTTGTCTTGCTTTTGTGCTGTGTTTGGTTTGAAAAGTACGGATCTCCTCAGTCTTGGTAAACCCTTGATACTTTCATACGAACGTGCTTCATCTTCATAAATGCACACTTGCAGGTGGAGACGAGGTGCCTTCATCCCAACACCAGTGCTCTACTGCCAAGGAGATTTTAGGGTAAGTCTGGAAAGGGAGTCGGAGTGGGGCCCCAAGGGGGGAGGCGGGGCCTGGGCTTTTGTAAATCTTTGTTTATAAAAGACAAATTTTCATGTAAAATGTATTTACCGTGAATAAAATGAAGACGGTTTACACTTCATGCAACACGTATTATGGAACTACAATGAGGTGATAGAACAGTGGTTCTTAACCTGGGTTCGGTGAGTCGGGCTCAGGGGTTCGGCGGAGGTCAAGACACACCCGACTCATCGTGTAAATAAAAACTTCTCCCTATCGGCGTATTACGGATACGGAAACAGCAGAAGTCACACTGATTTGCAGGTGTGTCATTTGTTGTGAGTTTATGCACTGTGTTGGTTTTGTTCTTTGAACAAGGTGATGTTCATGCACGGTTCATTTTGTGCACCAGTAATAAAACATGGTAACACTTTAGTATGGGGAACATATTCACCATTAATTAGTTGCTTATTAACATGCAAATTAGTAACATATTGGCTCTTAACTAGTCATTATTAAGTACTTATTAATGCCTTATTCGGCATGGCCTTATTATAACCCTAGCCCAGGGGTCGGCAACCCAAAATGTTGAAAGAGCCTTATTGGACCAAAAAGACAAAAACAAATCTGTCTGGAGCCGCAAAAAATTAAAAGCCATATTACATACAGATAGTGTGTCATGAGATATAATTTGAATTAATATTGTCAATACTAGGACTTTGACATGGTTTGTTCTCCCGTGGTGCAAATGAGCATTTGGACCAGACATGGCGTGAAGGTGAAGACATTATTTATTTTACACTAACAAAAGAACAAAAGGCGCGCTCAAGGCGGATGTACAACTTGACTAATGAAAACAAAAGACTTGCACGGGGGCAAAAAACTATGAACAATAAAAAAACACTAACTGTGGCAATAATAAACAAACTTACTTGGCATGGACATGAAGTGCGCAGACGTGGACAGAGTGTGACAGGGGGCATAAATGCGAGGATGTCGTCAGGACGAACAACAGAAAATGAAAAGCTTGAATAACACAGACATGATTAACGAAAACAGGTGCGTGACTCAAAACGTGAAACAGGTGCGTGACGTGACAGGTGAAAACTAATGGGTAATCATGCAAACAAGACAAGGGAGTGAAAAGCCAGAAACTAAACAAAACATGACTTAAAACAAAACTTGATTACACAGACATGACAGAGCCCCTCCCTTAAGGACAGATACCAGATGTCCAAGAAAAAACTTAACAAAAGTCATGGGAGGGCGGGAGGGGGACATGGCGGTGGGTCGCCAGCCCAAGTGGCCCCGAATCCACCGAGGCAAAGTCAAGTGGCGGCGGCGAGTGGAACGCCGCTGCAGCAGGCGAGGCGGGCGCCCAGGGATTGGCCACATTCGTGGCCGACTGGGAGGTGGGCGCACTTGGCGTGGCGGGCGACCAGGTAGCGGCCATATCCGTAGCCGACGAGGAGGCAGGCGCGTCGTCAACTTGGCAGGCGTGGCAGCTCGGCGTGGCAAGTCAGGCGGCGAAGCTCGGCGTGACGCGTCCAGCGGCGAAGCTCGGCGTGACGCGTCCACCGGCGAAACTCGGCGTGGGTCTTGGTCTTGGTCTTGGTGTGGGTCTTGGCATGGCGGGTCTTGGTCTTGGTGTGGGTCATGGTCTTGGTGTGGGTCTTGGTCTTGGTCTTGGTGTGGGTCTTGGTCTTGGCATGGCGGGTCTTGGTCTTGGCATGGCGGGTCTAGGTCTTGGTCTTGGTCTTGGCATGGCGGGTCTTGGTCTTGGTCTTGGCATGGCGTGTCTTGGTCTTGGCATGGCGGGTCTTGGTCTTGGTGTGGGTCATGGTCTTGGTGTGGGTCTTGGTCTTGGTCTTGGTCTTGGTGTGGGTCTTGGTCTTGGCATGGCGGGTCTTGGTCTTGGCATGGCGGGTCTAAGTCTTGGTCTTGGTCTTGGCATGGCGGGTCTTGGTCTTGGTCTTGGCATGGCGTGTCTTGGTCTTGGCATGGCGTGTCTTGGTCTTGGTGTGGGTCTTGGTCTTGGTCTTGGTGTGGGTCTTGGTCTTGGTGTGGGTCTTGGTCTTGGCATGGCGGGTCTTGGTCTTGGCATGGCGGGTCTTGGTCTTGGTCTTGGCATGGCGTGTCTTGGTCTTGGCATGGCGTGTCTTGGTCTTGGCATGGCGTGTCTTGGTCTTGGCATGGCGTGTCTTGGTCTTGGCATGGCATGGCGGGTCTTGGTCTTGGCATGGCGGGTCTTGGTCTTGGTCTTGGACTTGACGTCGAGCTGCGACTGGCGGCACTTGACGTCGAGCTGCGACTGGCGGCACTTGACATCGAGCTGCGACTGGCGGCACTTGACGTCGAGCTGCGACTGGCGGCACTTGACGTCGAGCTGCGACTGGCGGCACTTGACGTCGAGCTGCGACTGGCGGCACTAGACGTCGTGGAGCTGCGACTGGCGGCACTTGACGTCGTGGAGCTGCGACTGGCGGCACTTGACGTCGTGGAGCTGCGACTGGCGGCACTTGGCGTCGTGGAGCTGGTACCGGAGCTTGGCGTGGTGGGTCTTGGCGTAGTGGAGCTGGTGCTAGCCTTGGTGCGGCGACAGGTGCTAGCCTTGGTGCGGCGACAGGTGCTAGCCGTGGAGCTAGCCTTGGAGCAGCTAGCCGTGGAGCTGATGACGCGCCAACTTCCCCGGGCCAAACGGAGCTGATCGGCACCAGTTTGCCGGTCGGACCCCACATGAGATCTCTGCGCTCCACGGAGGAGTAGCGCAGCGTTTCCTCCTCCATCGCGCGCAGGACCGCCCATGTTCCCTCGTCAAAATTGTCCAAATGTCTTGCGGGAGAACTTTTTAGCTGACGACATCTGTCAATACTAGGACTTTGACGTGGTTTGTTCTCCCGTGGTGCAAATGAGCATTTGGACCAGACATGGCGTGAAGGTGAAGACATTATTTATTTTACACTAACAAAAGAACAAAAGGCGCGCTCAAGGCGGATGTACAACTTGACTAATGAAAACAAAAGACTTGCACGGGGGCAAAAAACTATGAACAATAAAAAACACTAACTGTGGCAATAATAAACAAACTTACTTGGCATGGACATGAAGTGCGCAGACGTGGACAGAGTGTGACAGGGGGCATAAATGCGAGGATGTCGTCAGGACGAACAACAGAAAATGAAAAGCTTAAATAACACAGACATGATTAACGAAAACAGGTGCGTGACTCAAAACGTGAAACAGGTGCGTGACGTGACAGGTGAAAACTAATGGGTAATCATGCAAACAAGACAAGGGAGTGAAAAGCCAGAAACTAAACAAAACATGACTTAAAACAAAACTTGATTACACAGACATGACAAATATGACTTAAAGGAAACTAAATGACCTCAAATATAGCTACAAATGAGGCATAATTATGCAATATGTACATATAGCTAGCCTAAATAGCATGTTAGCATCGATTAGCTCGCAGTCATGCAGTGACCAAATATGTCTGATTAGCACTCCACACAAGTCAATAACATCAACAAAACTCACCTTTGTGGATTCATGCACAACGTTAAAAGTTTGGTGGACAACATGAGACAGAAAAGGAAGTGGCATAAAACACGTCCTAGAAAGTCGCAGAAAGATATGCATGTAAACAAACTAAGGTGAGCTCAAGGACTGCCAAAATTAGTAGGACAAAACGGCTCTCGCCAAATACTCGAATCAGTGAAGCATGTTTAATACAAACAGTGTGCTTTGTAACAATTAGGGAGGTTTGTGTCATGTTTGTCCTCCTACATAAACCATATTAAAACAAACAAAAAAAAATTTCCCACCTCAACTTTTTCCATTTTTCATACATTTTTGAAAAAGCTCCAGAGAGCCACTAGGGCGGCGCTAAAGAGCCGCATACGGCTCTAGAGCCGCGGATTGCCGACCCCTGCCCTAGCCCTAGCCCTAACCAAATAACTCTAAATAAAGTCTTTGTTACTTAGAATATGTTCCCCATACTAAAGTGTTACCAAAAACATTTAACTTTGTCTTGAAGTTGAAAAAAAAACATTTTATTTTTCACTAAAGAAGGGTTCGGTGAATGCGCATATGAAACTGGTGGGGTTCGGTACCTCCAACAAGGTTAAGGACCACTGTGATAGAAGAACTATAATTTATCTGTGGCACCATGAAAGCTGTGGACAATGTTCACTTTTTCATCTCGAAGCACATGCTGTAACTGTGATGCATCCGAGGACCCTTGATAAAAATAAAAATAAGTTTCTAACAGAGGCACTACTAGTTTTGGAAAACAGTGGAGGCTTAACCCCCAGTAGATGCTCTATTGTTGTACCAATTGCAAATGTTATGGACAAGTTTTACTTTTTAATCTCATACCTCATAACTGGTGTATTCAAGGACCCTTGATAAAAGTTCAAAACAGAGGCATCGCAAGTTTATATGGGTGTGACGATTAATAGATACATCGATTTTTGTTTTTAAGATTCAACTACCGTATTTTTCAGAGTATACGTCGCACCGGCCGAAAATGCATAATAAAGAAGGAAAAAAACATATAAGTCGCACTGGAGTATAAGTCGCATTTTTTGGGGAAATTTATTTGATAAAACCCAACACCAAGAATAGACATTTGAAAGGCAATTTAAAATAAATAAAGAATAGTGAACAACAGGCTGAATAAGTGTACGTTATATGAAGCATAAATAACCAACTGAGAACGTGCCTGGTATGTTAACGCAACATATTATGGTAAGAGTCATTCAAATAACTATAACTTATAGAACATGCTATACGTTTACCAAACAATCTGTCACTCCTAATCGCTAAATCCCATGAAATCTTATACGTATAGTCTCTTACGTGAATGAGCTAAATAATATTATTTGATATTTTACAGTAATGTGTTAATAATTTCACACATAAGTCGCTCCGGCCAAACTATGAAAAAAACTGACTTATAGTCCGAAAAATACGGTACTTGAATTTTTGCTCAGCAAGTTGGCCTCCGGGAAGATAGGTATCTATCCAACCTGGTTTTAAAAAGGGAATCAATTTTATTGATACTACGGCAGACTTTATAAGAAGTTTAGCACTTTTAATGGTATGGACGGGAAGCGTGAATCAAGTCAGTCTGCCCGGCGACGCCATCAGTCATCAAAACAAGAGCGGCGGATAGCTACAGTGTCCGAGGAAGGTCATAACAAAAGCAAATGCAACAAGACAATCATAAAGCAACACCACAATAATATAAAGCCAAAACACAACTTTAAGCCCAAAGGACAGAAAGTTTTGCCCACGGAACAGGTGAGGCCAAAAGTTAAAAAAAAAAAAAAAGGTGTAATATTAGTATTATTTAAAAAGTAAAATAAAGCTATTTATGACTGAAAAAGTGGTTACATTTCACTTTTCCAACTTTGTTCATTACTCCGTTTTCAACTTTACCGTCCGTCGCCAAAACTTGTCTACGGTCACTTCCATTGCGTCTTTATATTGTCGTGTTTTGACTTATAGTTGTTGTTATGGCTTTATGTTGTTGAGTTGTGGCTATAGCTGAAAGTTGTGTTGTGGCATTTGTATTTGTTGCGACTTCTCTTGGCTACTCTAGCTGTTTATTGAAATGAGTGGTAGCAGGTCAACTGCTCATCTAACCTGTAGAGATTTGGTTGCACTTAACTTTAATGGAGGACGCTTCAATGTTGAAAATGTGACCAGAAAAGGTTCCCTCTTGATAATTCAACCTTAAGTGTTTGGTTGAACTTTATCTAAATAGGATGTGAATGCATTGACCATTCATTGTTAATTTGTTACTGACTTGATTTCAACTCCCTGAAGTCTTTTGGGATTATATCGTTCTAAAAAAAACTAATATTGTGTCTGAATCATATCATCAATCATACCAACATCAAATTATGATTTGATCTGGGTTTATGTTGGTATGGGGGCCCAGAATTTGGTGCTCTGACCCTAAGTATTGACAGTCTTTAAAGGAGGTACTGTATTTTTCGGACTATAAGTCAGTTTTTTTCATAGTTTGGCCGGGCTCCAGTGCAACTTATATAGGTTTTTTTCCTTCTTTATTATGCATTTTCGGCAGGTGCGACTTATACTCCGAAAAATACGGTACATAGTTAAAATTGATTGTGATTGCAGAACTTGGCGGACACTCAAACAAACATGACTGCCATGCTGAAGCCAGAAGAGATGCTTCATATTGACAGCCTGACATCCAAAGAAGTCCACAGAGAGGAGAGACCATCACAGAATAAGAGGACTACATATGAAAACATTGGCGATCCTGAATGTGATGCTACTCCGGTGGGTGACAAAGTGAGAACTACACCGAGCACCAATTTATCGCCTTTTCAGGATAGGACAGGGTTCAAAAGTGTTCCCCACACTGAGGGAGATTCATCCTGCTACTGCCATGAATACTGCACACTTAGCACTTTTCAGCAGCACAAGCTAACGGCAAGAAATTGCCAAATGTTGCCATAAAGCAGATTGAGAGCATTGACTGAAGACAATTGACAAGATGACCATTGAAGAGAGTAATTTTCAGAAAATATATCAACATGTGTTCAAGTTCATGCTTTTCTTGGGAGCAACCATATTGTGTAGTAACGCTCAAGCAATAAAGCAAAGAAACCTTTTGTAGAAAGTTTTATTTATGCCAACACATACAATAACAAAGCACCTTATAACCTTAAAGTCTGACACAATGGTATGCCTACCTGCCTCGGTCACTGCCGCCTTTTATTTATCCCAAAGCAAAAACACTCCGAAAACAAAAAGACAGCCAAGGCAGCATATTCTATCGTATGTTACAGCATGCGGAATAGAAAACCTGGGAAAGAAGAATTAGAACCATCTAGAGACACTAGTGAAATACAACAGTATAAAAGTGCCATTCATTATACAGCAGTTGAAATACTGACAATGAAATAAGCAGACTTTACATTTAATGAATGAAAAAGAAGGGACAAACAAAAGGAATAGACTCTGAAAGAGGAAAAAAAAAAGAAAAAAGATTTTCTTTCTTGGACATGGATGATGGCCATTTTGCATGGCATTGATGAAACTGTGTGCCTTGCACCACATAAGACAATGTTTAAAAAGTAAATGACGATGGTGCTGAAGCACCGATCCCCCTCTCAGCATTACGCACCAACCAGCAATCGAGAAAACAAAAATAAAAAATAAAAAAAAAAGACATGTCGAGGGTGTGTGTGGATGGCACAGAATGTGTAGAGTTTAAATAGAAGTCTTTAAGCAAGTCCCGATGTGAGGGGAGCACATTCATTGTGACTGAGCGGGGAGGTGATTCCTTCTGCCACAGCAAGACACGCTTCGCCTTTATGAGGGAGAGAATTTTTTGGCCTGCCCTCGGACTCTTTTTTCGTAATCTACTCTGTTTTGGCTGGAAAAGAAAAACACATAATCAGGGACCTGACATCCCACAAATCCTACTCCAAGCAAAATGAGGCAAGGTAGAAGTAGTTTCTCTTTGACGCCAGACACTTCATTCTCGACATTGTGGGACAGCAACATCCTTATGATCCTCTGCCAGGTGATGACTTGATTATCAGCATTTTTCCTATAATACCCGACTAAGTTACAAGTAATTACAGGTAAAAGCCAGTAAATTAGAATATTTTGAAAAACTTGATTTATTTCAGTAATTGCATTCAAAAGGTGTAACTTGTACATTATATTTATTCATTGCACACAGACTGATGCATTCAAATGTTTATTTCATTTAATTTTGATGATTTGAAGTGGCAACAAATGAAAATCCAAAATTCCGTGTGTCACAAAATTAGAATATTACTTAAGGCTAATACAAAAAAGGGATTTTTAGAAATGTTGGCCAACTGAAAAGTATGAAAATGAAAAATATGAGCATGTACAATACTCAATACTTGGTTGGAGCTCCTTTTGCCTCAATTACTGCGTTAATGCGGCGTGGCATGGAGTCGATGAGTTTCTGGCACTGCTCAGGTGTTATGAGAGCCCAGGTTGCTCTGATAGTGGCCTTCAACTCTTCTGCGTTTTTGGGTCTGGCATTCTGCATCTTCCTTTTCACAATACCCCACAGATTTTCTATGGGGCTAAGGTCAGGGGAGTTGGCGGGCCAATTTAGAACAGAAATACCATGGTCCGTAAACCAGGCACGGGTAGATTTTGCGCTGTGTGCAGGCGCCAAGTCCTGTTGGAACTTGAAATCTCCATCTCCATAGAGCAGGTCAGCAGCAGGAAGCATGAAGTGCTCTAAAACTTACTGGTAGACGGCTGCGTTGACCCTGGATCTCAGGAAACAGAGTGGACCGACACCAGCAGATGACATGGCACCCCAAACCATCACTGATGGTGGAAACTTTACACTAGACTTCAGGCAACGTGGATCATGTGCCTCTCCTGTCTTCCTCCAGACTCTGGGACCTCGATTTCCAAAGGAAATGCAAAATTTGCATGGTTGGGTGATGGTTTGGGGTGCCATGTCATCTGCTGGTGTCGGTCCACTCTGTTTCCTGAGATCCAGGGTCAACGCAGCCGTCTACCAGCAAGTTTTAGAGCACTTCATGCTTCCTGCTGCTGACCTGCTCTATGGAGATGGAGATTTCAAGTTCCAACAGGACTTGGCGCCTGCACACAGCACAAAATCTACCCGTGCCTGGTTTACGGACCACGGTATTTCTGTTCTAAATTGGCCCGCCAACTCCCCTGACCTTAGCCCCATAGAAAATCTGTGGGGTATTGTGAAAAGGAAGATGCAGAATGCCAGACCCAAAAACGCAGAAGAGTTGAAGGCCACTATCAGAGCAACCTGGGCTCTCATAACACCTGAGCAGTGCCAGAAACTCATCGACTCCATGCCACGCCGCATTAACGCAGTAATTGAGGCAAAAGGAGCTCCAACCAAGTATTGAGTATTGTACATGCTCATATTTTTCATTTTCATACTTTTCAGTTGGCCAACATTTCTAAAAATCCCTTTTTTGTATTAGCCTTAAGTAATATTCTAATTTTGTGACACACGGAATTTTGGATTTTCATTTGTTGCCACTTCAAATCATCAAAATTAAATGAAATAAACATTTGAATGCATCAGTCTGTGTGCAATGAATAAATATAATGTACAAGTTACACCTTTTGAATGCAATTACTGAAATAAATCAAGTTTTTCAAAATATTCTAATTTACTGGCTTTTACCTGTATATTTGATTTGAATTCTAATTAAAAAGGGACCTATGATTAATTTAGTATTTGACTTATAAACGCTAAAGGGGACCTATTATGACAAACCAACGTTTCTTACCAACTGGTACCTGTTTTTGTGTTTTTGGGATCTGCATAGGACCCAAAAATGTTTGATCAAGCCATGGAGAGATGGCGAAGATATTTATAAAACAATAGCATCATACACAGTGGATATCTCTATATATGTTTTGCACCAGTCCGACATAGTCCGTAAGTTTCTTACTTTAGACTCCATACGGAAGCGCTAAAAACTACCACATGGCTGACAGGGAGAAGACGCAGTGGAAGTAGAGCTGTTTAAACTAGACCATCCCCAACATGGCGCATCATGAAGAGACTGTCAGAAAGCGGTTTGAGGATGGTCTGTAAAACAATCTATGCAACATATTGACCAAAGAACCACCATTACCGGTACATGTTATGTAGACCATATGTCGAAAACAATTCATAATGTTGGAATGTCCAATGATAAGGTTCATTTGTCCATGGTGTGAGCTTGAATGCAGTTTTGGATGCCTCTGAACACTGTTTTGCCGTCTAGCTACATCATGATGTCTCAGCAAGGTGGACACACTCATTTGGACATTAAATCAAGCTCTGTCACAGGGGGAGGAGAAGCTCCACCAAATGATATCCAGTACATATTATCTAGACCATAAGGAAGTGTGTTAAATATACACAAGAACAATCATAGGTCCCCTGTAAGAACTGCATCGTAGTATTAATGCTGTATATGTATTTATTTTGAACTGGGTCTTGTGCATGTGGTACTTCAAACAAAAGAATAACAGCTGCCATGTAAATCCTAAGAGCTGTAACCATAAGTGGACACATCTGCTTTATAAAGTGCTGCATGTCATCATAGGCATGCAATCACTGACTGATCTTTACAGTTTGTTGGTTAAGCTAATATTTTCCTCTGCTTTATGAAACTGATGCTTGTCATCACACACATGCAATCACTCATTGATATTTACAGCTTTGTTGGTTAGACTAATCTTTTCCTCTTTTTTATGTTGTGCAATGTGGCAGTTAACTCCAGAGGGCGACATTTTGACTATTTAACTGCCGATCCTGTCATAATCAAAATATGAGAAGCTAGCCGGGGAAAGTTTGAATTTGTAGGATGATTTTAAAGGGAATCTGTGATGATTTTCCTCTTTTCTGGCATACAAATGTTGGATACTTATGATCTGATGCTCTGACATTGTTTAACACAAGGATCATGCATTTGGGTGTGAGCCTGCACACAGTTTTGGATGCCTCTGAACACTGTTTTGCAGTCTTGTTTTTTTGACAGCAGGCCATCTGTGGCGTCACAGACTGACGTACATCTTTATACTGTACTGTATATTCTGTCAGCCAGCCTCCACCCCTCTGCTGCAGGAAGATTGATGCCTGAAGCATCCCGTGTAGTTCCTTCTCGTCTCATGCCGGCCTGCCTGCTCTGATGTCGATACAATAAATACCTCAATTTGTCCACAACATTTTACACAGGTGTTTTTTCAACATGGACCAGTACTTGGATCAGCGGCTAAACCTTAATACTTGGTTTGATGAAACCAAGTATCCATCCATCCATTTTCTATCGCTTGTCCCTTACAGGGTCGCGGGTGGTGCTGGAGCCTATTCCAGCTGCACACAGGCGGAAGGCGGGGTACACCCTTGACAAGTCGCCACCTCATCGCATGGCCAATCATTTTCATCTTTTAGTGGCATGTGCGCCCAGTAACACTGACAAGCAATTAAACAATTAAATACTGCTTTTTTGACACACCACACAAGGTTTACCTAATGTTGTGACCATTAAATCTATATAGTTCATGAAGTTTATTTTTGACAATGACTGGAAAAAAAATATATAGGTGACATTAGGGCTGGGCAATATGGCAAAAAATAAATAAAAAAATATCACGATTAATTTTGTCATGTATCCGATCTCGATTAATATCACAATTTTTTTATTTTATTTTATTTAAATTAAAGCGGATTGTCCCGTGCAGGATTATAGCAAGTACCGCATCCCTACTGTTTACTACTGCAGTATCTTGTAACAAAGTATATTTGGTGTAGTGAATACTATAACACCTGTATTTCAATCTCATTTACTAAACACTTCCAAGTGGTTAATTATTTGTATTCTTTAAATTACTTGTATACATCAGTGCTTTGGCAAATGGCTAGCGATGACCCAGATTGTGGGGTTTTTAAAAACTAAAATTGTGTATCTTATATTGAATGAAAATACATTAAAGTGCAGTTTGAATTTGAGGTACTGTAAAATAATATGTACTAACACATACACGTTTAATGATTATTTCAGGAACATGTTTTTATTATCCACAAAAAAAAAGGGTCTCTTTGCAGAGTTGTTTTGTTTGTTTTTTTACAACATGTTATATCAGAAGAGTGGAATATTTGCAGGAACAAACAAGTCTGAGTAAAAAAATATTTAAATATAAAAATGCAGTTTCTGATCAAATTAGTGGGTGCCTTGATTTTCCCAGTCAACAACAATACAGTCACACAGACGTTCTGAGTGCCTACAAGACCGCATTCAGGGCAGGATTAATGGTGCGCTGCAGCAGATAATGAAAATAAAGTGTCTGCTCCTTTTAAATGTTGTGTTTCAACATCTATGCTAGTGTTAGTCATATTTCTTTATTTTGTTCTTCTGGGCAGCACTAGAAGCTGAGGCAAAACGCTGATTGGACATTAATTACGTTGTGACAAGCATCACTACCACGATTGTGGGATGGGAGGTCACACACACACACACACACACACACACACACACACACACACACACACACACACACACACACACACACACACACACACACGCTGTGGTAACTTCTAACAGACTTTTCCACCAGGTTTGATCGAGGAAATATGCTACCAGCTGATTACCGTGATCAAACTCAAATTAATCGCGATCAACGATCACAATCATATAATTGCCCAGCCCTTGGTGACATACTGTAGATCTTCAAGATAAGAGTATATTTTCAAAAGACACATTCATATACTTTTGAGGAAGGTGAGGTCTGGAGGGCTTCATTTGCAAACACACCAAATGTTTGCAGACAGGCTGTGAAAGCTGTTTAAAAACAAAGTGACTGTGGAAAAAGGTTTACACCACAGCTATCCAATATGCCAGAAGTAAGTGTGTTAAATGTAGATTAAGAATGATCACAGCTACATCCCCTTTAAAATATAAAGTTGCATGTTGAGGCAGATGTTTTGCCTAACAAGTGGAGATGATCATATTGCACAAGTATTGGTAGGGTGGAGTTAAACTGGGTGGTTTATGTTGGTATGTGCTTTAGCTTGATTCTGCTTTTGTTTACTCATTATACAAAACAGTTGGGGTTTAATTGATTTAATATATTTGAATCCTATAATAAATATTTCCTTATCTTCACTGACTTAAGTCTTGATTGGATTTCTTTTTTAAGTCAACCATCTTTGCATAATGGAAATGTGCAATATTTTTAATGTGTGTGTGTGAGTTAGTTTATGATCATATAAAATATTTGGTATTTTTATTGCACTGATGGAGGGCACTTAATTTTGTTGTTAACCATGACAACTGAAGGGATTTTCTTTATTTTTTTCGATTACCGTAATTAAATGTCTTCAATTGTCAGGATGCCACTTACCGGGGAAACAAATAAACTAGACACACTGTTTCATTGACTAAACTACACAATTACTGCAGCCTCCTTTCTCTCTTTGCAGTGACAAAAGTGATGAGTAAAGTTGACTTAAGACTGTCGACAGCAGTCAACGTGTAATCACATGATCAGAATGTGACCATATGTCTGTGATCGTGCAGAATGAGATTGGTGAGAGTTGTTGTAAAATATGTTAGGCTATAACCCATTGATGCCAATCATTTCTACATGATATCGCCTTTTTAACTTGAACATATAATGTAAGAAAAGACGTGCAGCGTTTCTTACCAGTAGATCGTGTAGGCCTCTGCTTGGGCTGGATCCTGGATATTAGGCTCATTTAGGAGTTCCTGAATACCTAATAGAATCTGTGGGAGAAATTGTCCAGAGAAACAAGTCATCACCCCTTGCTCAATTATTTGGAAGTCAGTGCATTGGCATTAACAACTGTTGCAGTTTTTATTAGCTCCACAAGATGGCATTAGCTGCATTTGAGGTATCATGAGTGGTCAGCAGTTGCATGATAAAAATATTGGTTGTAAAACATGTCCAGGGTTCCTTTCCTTGAAATAATTTTCCAGACATTTCCAGCCACTACAGAGACAAGTTATAGCATCATACACTGTTTCATATATAGTTTCTAGCTTTATTACTCAGGCATTTCATGTGCAGTCTATGCAAATAATTATCACAATAAGGGACTGACCATACATTAATTTGTGTGTGTGTGGAAGTGGAGTGTATAGGGAAAGAGGGGTTATTGGGTTTTTGGTTGTGTACAAAGTTTGTGTTGTCTTTTTGAAGTGTGATTAGGACTTTATAAATTATTTCATGGTAATACTTCTCACCTTGTCCCTAGGCGATATGTCCCGAACTGGAAAAAAAAGTCGCTAAATCTAGCGACAAAGTAAATGGGAAGTCCTCGGTTGCAGAAATGCTCTAAGCGGAAATGTAAATCTGATGGGCTGGTTGTGTCACATGGGGTGTTGCGCCAGTCAGAAGCAGGAAAGCGCATATCCTTTATTTGCCCAGAAGATAAAGTAACAGACATATATGCAAAAGCTTTAACCCATTTTCATTCGCTCATGGTCAATAATTTTCCAGGATGCCTTCCAACCCAGTTGTTTACAGTTAAAGTCATGATGTGTATTAATGCTAGCTGAGCAATTTCCTCCTTACCACTACTGCAAGTGGTAAGGAGGTACTCAAATGGGCTCACCACTCATGGTAGGGGCCAAAGCGGTCGGGTGCATTGTGAGCTGGGCGGCAGCCGAAGGCAGGGCACTTGACGGTCTGATCCTCGGCTCTTATAAGCTAGCTCTTGGGACGTGGAACGTCACCTCGCTGGGGCGGGAAGGAGCCTGAGCTAGTGCGCGAGGTGGAGAAGTTCCGGCTAGATATAGTTGACTCACTTCGACGCACAGCAAGGGCTATGGAACCACCCACTCTGGCGTTGTACGCAATGAGAGGCGATGGGCTGGTCAATCTACGTTCCCATCCTCACCTATGGTCATGAGGTTTGGGTTATGACCGAAAGGACAAGATCACAGGTACAAACGGCCGAAATGAGTTTCCTCCGCCGGGTGGTGGGGCTCTCCCTTAGAGATAGGGTGAGAAGCTCTGTCATCCAGGAGGAGTTCAAAGTAAATCAGCTGCTCCTCCACATCGAGAGGAGCCAGGTGAGGTGGTTCGGACATCTGGTCAGGATGCCACCCGAAAGCCTCCCTAGGGAGATGTTTAGGGCACGTACGACCGGTAGGAGGCCACGGGGAAGACCCAAGACACGTTGGGAAGACTAGGTCTCCCGGCTGGCCTGGGAACGCCTCGGGATCCCCCGGGAGGGGTTGGACGAAGTGGCTGGGGAGAGGGAAGTCTGAGTGTTTCTGCTTAGGCTGCTGCCCCCGCGACCTGACCCCAGATAAGCGGAAGAAAATGGATGAATGGATGGCACTACGACAACAGGGATTCAGTTCAGCTGGTGAGCGTTTGAGAACGGAGCAAACTCGCAGCACAACCGAAAGGCAAATGCACTCAGTGGACTTTAGGACTTAATCTATCAACAACATGCATAGTTGCAGCAAATTGTTGTATCAGTGGCCACTATACGGAGTGAAAAACTATATTGGGATGCAAAATAAGTGGCCGCTAGAGACAACATTTATAACACTACCATGGCCATTACTACCATTGAGGACAGCGAGGTCATGTACTCTGTATCTTTTTTTAAGTGACAAAAAAGATATGACTAACTGCAAATGTACTGTGTAGGAAATCGTGTGCGCTGTACATCACCATGCGGTAGATCATCCTCTTACAATATACAATCTTTGGTCATGCTCCAGCAACGTAACACAATGAAGTCCACTTTTACTATAAACATCATCTGATCCAAAATGTGCTGTCAACATAACATTAACCTTCAATTTCACTGACTTAACTAATGTCGGTTTCACCTGAATTAAAATAATGTGAAGTGCTGTTAGGAAAATTGTCATGTCAGCCAGGTTCTGCTCACAGAGATCAAGCTCGCCTGCCCTAAAATTAACCGTGCGTAGGTCTTCGTGATCCGTGGGGGTGCCCCGTTTTGCATAAAGAAGCACATGTCAAATGTAAATTATTGGGTGACAGGGCGCTTCATATAAAATTGTTACCCCAAATGTACTCTTGGCCACATCATGCTCGTTCACTGATAAAAATATAACATTTCCATGTTCGACTTCAGGTAGCTCTCATGTCGCGCGTCATTAATACCCAGTTGCCAAACAAAAGGTTGTGAGTTTCTGTCGCTCATATTTGAAATTAGGGCTGGGTGATATGGCCTTTTTTTAATATCGCGATATTTTAAGGCCATATCGCGATACACGATATATATCTCGATAATTTGCCTTAGCCTTGAATGAACACTTGATGCATATAATCACAGCAGTATGATGATGTCTACATTAAAACATTCTTCTTCATACTGTATTAATATATGCTCATTTTAAACTTTCACGCAGAGAAGGAAATCACAACTAAAAAAAATCACTATTTTTTCATACGGTGTTGATCTGGAAATGTTTGCCTTGGCATTTTGATGGTGTGGGCGTGTGGCACCGAACGGAGATGTTGACGTGCGGAGTACGTAAATATTGTTTTTAATATTGTTGTGCAGCACTTTGGAAACATTTTTGTTGTTTAAATGTGCTATATAAATAAAGTGGATTGGAGTGAGCACTCTTCATTCACTAGCAGGTGACTTTTCAAATGATGCTACTGCTACTTTTTATAGCAACGCTTTTGCCCCACACTTGACAAATGACGGTTGTCTGTTCGACATACTTTCTACTTGAAGCCAAACCACCGCTGTTTTTCGGAGGAATTAATTCTTCCTTCATTTGTTACCAGATTCGTACCTTCTTTCGCTCGTATTATAGCTAGCATCACAGCTAACGTTACACATGCTGCTACCTCTCTGCTGCGCGAGGGCGTATACGTATGTGACGTATGACGTGACAGTATGTGACGTATGTAGAAGCTGCGCTTGCTGTCTGTGAGAAGGAGAGACAGGAAAGAGCGAGTAGAGCATGTAGTTTAATGCCCGCAGCTAAAAGTAACTGCGTTAGAACGCATACTCGAAAATCACGATATAGTCATTTTCTATATCGCACAGAGACAAACCCGCGATATATCGCGCATATCGATATATCGCCCAGCCCTAGTTGAAATTATAGTAAGGTTTAACATTTATGTTTTAATGTTAAAAATTGTTTATTACACTACACTTTAGCATATGAAGGACAAATGGACTGTAACACAATCATGCTGATTGTCAAAGATGTTAGACAATATAACAAATAGTTTTCCCTCAATGAAAGCTTTTGTTATTCTGGAAATTCAGTGTGTTGCTCAAGGTAATATTTATAAAGTGCTGGGATACACATGATTTTAGCCTTTCAAAGCTCCTCTTAAACCACCAACTTTTGACCTCAGTATTTGTCAAATCCTAGTTACGGCCCTGAACACTACTATTTTTGTGGCCGTTATCGGCATGTGGCCACTATTGACAGGGTTAACTGTACATGGCTGATAAATGCATTTCCTCTTATTGTAGATATGCATTTACTTAACAGAGAGAGGTAGCAGACATCTATTAGGAGGACAGTATTTACTGTAGGTGCATAATGTATTTGTTATACAATTGTTTCTATATTGTCCATCCATCCATCCATCTTCTTCCGCTTATCCGAGGTCAGGTCGCGGGGGCAGCAGCCTAAGCAGGGAAGCCCAGACTTCCCTCTCCCCAGCCACTTCGTCCAGCTCTTCCTGTGGGACCCCGAGGCGTTCCCAGGCCAGCTGGGAGACATAGTCTTCCCAACGTGTCCTGGGTCTTCCCCGCGGCCTCCTACCGGTCGGACGTGCCCTAAACACCTCCCTAGGGAGGCGTTCGGGTGGCATCCTGACCAGATGCCCGAACCACCTCATCTGGCTCCTCTCGATGTGGATATATTGTATTTTATCATTTTGCTGCAAAAATCCTGTTACAGTAGTTTCTTCATAGCCCATTGGAAAATTCAGCTTTACAGGTACTATGTATCATATTGTGGTAAATACAGTCACAGTGAAGGTAATTGCAGCCATCGAGTGGCACCAACTTTTTTTTCCCCTCGCTGGAGATTTAAAGTGTGTTTAAATGGATGACACACCTGGCAATCAGAGGCTGTTTATGCAATGCATTATTTAATATGATGTATTGTGATGGAAGAATGAGCTACAATTTGGTACTATGATGTTCATATAGTCCAAACCTGCTTTATTGTAATGGCTGGTCTCCAGTCCTTGTCCTCCTCTAGGATAGAAAGGCATACTGTGCCTGACGGGTACACATTTGGATGAAAGAGTGGCGGCTCAAATTTACCTAAAACACAAATTGTGCAGAAACTACATCAACACAATCAGAGCTGATTCAATCACCCTGCACTATGAATTAGAGGAGATAATGTTCGGCTACAAGGAAGTTTTGCAAAAGACAATGCTTTAAAGATATTTCAAACTGCAATACTTGCATTTTTTTTTATTAAGATGTGAAAACATCTGAGGGGTTACTAAAATGACCTGGCACTACAAAACAGCCTCAGTGGAGTTCGACATTTACACTTAATGTACGGTACAGTATCAAAGGAAAGGAGGGTAACTCACATTTTGGAGGCGATGAGGGATAGTCATCCTTGAACAACATGCGCAGTTTGAAAAGGCCTCCTTCCCACGGAGTCTGATGACACGCAATTATGTGATTAACTTTTCAAAACACAAACTCCAACAATTCTCCAGATATTTCATGTACAATTTTGAGGGATTGTACAGTGAGAAAAATAAATTCATAACACACAACTTACATTCCTTTGAAAATACAGTTGTAGTCAAAAGTTTACATACAGTTGTAAAGAACAATGTCATGGCTGTCTTGAGTTTCCAATAATTTCTACAATTCTAATTTTTTTGTGACAGAGTGATTGGAGCACATACTTGTTTGTCACAAGTTCTGACCACAGAACTTTCCTCCAGAAGGTCTTATCTCTGTCCATGTGATGTCAGATGAAACAAAAATGTAGCTGTTTGGCCACAATACCCAGCAATATGTTTGGAGAAGATAAGGTGAGGCCTATAATCCCAGGAACATCATTCCTACCGTCAAGCATGGTGGTGGTAGTATTATGCTCTGGGCCTGTTTTGCTGCCAATGGAAATGTACCGGTAACTGGGACAATGAAAAAAAGAGGATTACCTCCAAATTCTTCAGGCCAACCTAAAATCATCAGCCCGGAGTTTGGTATCTTGGGTGCAGTTGGGTGTTCCAACAAGACAATGACCCCAAACACACGTCAAAAGTGGTAAAGGAATAGCTAAATCAGGCTAGAATTAAAGTTTTAGAATGGCCTTCCCAAAGTCCTAACTTAAATGTGAGGACAATGCTGAAGAAACAAGTCCATGTCAGAAAACCAACAAATTTAACTGGAATGCACCAATTTTGTCAAGTGGTGTGGTCAAAAATTCAACCAGAAGCTTTCCAGAAGCTTGTGGATGGCTACCAAAAGCAGTGAATCTTGCCAAGGGACATGTAACCAAATATTAACATTGCTGTATTATGTATACTTTTGACCCAGCAGATTTGGTCACATTTTCAGTAGACCCATAATAAAACTTCATAAAAGAACCAAACTTCATGAATGTTTTTTGTGACAAACAAGTATGTGCTCCAACCACTCTATCACAAAAAAAATAGAGTTGTAGAAATGATTGGAAACTCAAGACAGCCATGACATTGTGTTCTTTACAAGTGTATGTAAACGTTTGACCACGACTGTATATTTAATTTAATTAGGAAGATTAAAAAAACATTACCCCCTTTTTGCCAGGGATCGCACACTCCCAGTTCATCAGATTCATGGTTCCATCTGGGTTTTTTGTTGGTACGGCGACAAATCCCTGTAAAGCGAGAGTACAAGTGTTTGATTAACAGGAAAATAGATTCTGGACCTAAAAAATATGGTCTTTTATCTTTTTAATTAAAAACAAGACACGTTGAATCTCGCACATTAGACAAATTTGTTCAAAACAAAAACAAAACTCTGGCCTAATATAGAGCATTCTGATGTTTGTTTTTTTTAATGTATGACATCATCTTGTGTCATATTTAACAACAGATGTAACGATATGAGAATTTTATAACATGGTTAGTGTGACCAACATTATCACGGTTATTATCTTCAAAAAGTAGATGTACATGCAGCTATCAAATCTATTATGACCTTCTTCCATTTTATTTTTTTTAAGTTTTAGAGTGTTTCTTAATGATAAAGGCAAAACAAGGGTTGCATGTCCAGTTTGTGACCTCACACGGCTTTACTTTCTGTTGTAGACAAGTCCAGGTAGTTTCAATGTGCACAATTGAATAGCTTAGTTTAACTCAATTCAACTGGCGACTCGCGGGCAACATCTGGACGAAGCTATTCATTTGGCCCGCCAAACATCGCCTAAATAGTCTTGAAGAAACCATTAAAACTAGTGTTGATCATGAATGCAGTACTCCCGCCACCCCGCAGGGGACAACAGCGCATATGTGCCGCAATGAAGCAGCAGTGGGGTGAGTAGAAGAACACAACTCATTCAACCCTGGGGGGGAAAAAAAATCCAAATAAATTGCAAAAATCTGATTTAACAAGGATTGGACAACAAAGTATGAATGCTCTACCTCGAGCGTTCGAGTCATTGTTTTCTGGCGGACCTTTTAAGCGATGGACACATTGATCCAGATAAGCAGCAACGATGGTAGAAATCCCACTGTGTTAAGTTTCATCACGAAACTCGGTCAAACATTTGTAAGTAGATATAATTTGCGCATTAAGATATTTAGTTTGTTTTGTATTTAAATTACTGACTTCGTGATGTCTTTTGTATTCGTGGTCGTGTTGTTTTTTGTGTGAGAGTAATGATCAATCATCGTTTAATACATGTAGTGCTACATTTGACCATTAGAGGGCGAAGACACTAATAGTGATAAGTCACATACAATGGATGGTGCATGAATGTTGTGTAATTTCTATGTGTGTATTGGCTGTAAACTACATTGTAGTTTGTGTGAATATATTAACACTAAGCCTATTTTATTTATGTAAAAATTAGGGATGATGTTTGATAAGAAATTATCGAGTTCGAGCCTGTTATCGAATCCTCTTATCGAACCGATTCCTTATTGATTCTCTTATCGAGTCCAGATAGATTGTTATATATGGAAAAAAATACAATATTTGGTTTAACAAATCACTTCACATTCTCTACTGCTCGCTACTATAGTATTACCATATCGGAGTTATTGTGCAGAAATATGGGGAAATAACTACAAATGTGCGCTACATTCGTTAACCGTGTTTATTTATTTATTTTTTTTGTCATAAAGAAATACAATCATGTGTGCTTACGGACTGTATCCCTGCAGACTGTATTGATATTTAATGTATATATTGTGTTTTTTATGTTGATTTAATAAAAAAATAAAAATTAAAAAAATTAAAACACTTTTACATTTCTTGTGCCGCCCGGTACCAATCGGTCCGCAAACCGGTACCGGGCCACGGCCCGGTGGTTGGGGACCACTGCTCTACGAGCTGTCGTCACGTCTGTTTTTCATCCATTCTAACAACGTGCCGGCCCAGCCGTAAGATATGTGCGGCTTTGCTACGCACACTCACGTGAATGCAACGGTTTTGCAAAATACAACCCCTGTTGTGTTTATGTTGTGTTACAGTGCGGATGTTCTCTCGAAATGTGTTTGTCATTCTTGTTTGGTGTGGGTTCACAGTGTGGCGTATATTTCTAACAGTGTTAAAGTTGTTTATATCGAAACCCTCAGTGTAACCTGTATCGCTGTTAATCAAGTATGCCTTGCAGCGACCTACGTGTGTATGCCACAGCCACATACAACATGTGACTTTGCCGGCACACAGTTAGTATGGTGAAAAGCCGACGCTAAAGGCAGTGCCATCACGGCACGCCCTCAATTTGTTGTCCGGGAGAAATTTTCGGGAGGGGCACTGAAACTCGGAGAGTTGGCAAGTATGCAGCTGAGCCGCATGCGGCTCCGGAGCCGCGGGCTGCCGACCCCTGCTATAGTGGTCTCGATAACAGGTACCGGTTCTCAAAAAGGGATTAAGAGTCCCAGGACTCGGTTCTTATTTTATCGAACCAGGAAAACCGGTTTCGAGCATCATCCCTAGTCAAAATACACGATGGGCATTATGTAAAATACACAATGGACATTATAGTTTTGTTATGTTTATATTTACAGTCTTACAAACTAGGGGTGTGGGAAAAAAATCGATTCGAATTCAAATCGCCATTCTCACGTTGTACGATTCAGTATCGATTTTCATTTTTCAAAAATCTTTTTATTTTATTTTATTTTAATTAATCAATCCAACAAAACAATACACAACAATACCATAATAATGCAATCCAATTCCAAAACCAAACCCGACCCAGCAACACTCAGAATAGCAATAAACAGAGCAATTGAGAGGACACACAAACATGACACAGAACAATCCAAAAGTAGTGAAACAAAAATTATCATCAGTATCAATATTAGTAACAATTTCAACATAGCAGTGATTAAAAATCCCTCATTGACATTATCATTAGACATATACAAAAAATAAAAAAATAAAAAATGAAAAATCGTGTCACCGTGGCTTACACTTGCATCACATCTCATAAGCTTGACAACACACTGTGTCCAATATTTTCACAAAGATAAAATAAGTCATATTTTTGGTTCATTTAATAGTTAAAACAAATTTACATTATTGCAATCAGTTGATAAAACATTGTCCTTTACAATTATAATAGCTTTTTACAAAAATCTACTACTCTGCTTGTATGTCAGCAGACTGGGGTAGATCCTGCTGAAATCCTATGTATTGAATGAATAGAGAATTGTTTTGAATCGGAAAAATATCGTTTTTGAATCGAGAATTGCGTTGAATCGAAAAAAATCGATTTATAATCGAATCGTGAACCCAAGAATCGATATTGAATCGAATCGTGGGACATCCAAAGATTCGCAGCCCTATTACAAACCTAAATGAAGAAAGAAGAGTAAAGAAAAAAAACTAAGGAAAAAAAATTATTAAAAAGAAGTAACATCCATCCTCAACTATTTGTATTTTATTGACAGTGCAGTGTAAAAGCTTATATGTTTACTTTGCAATTAAGTAAACACAGTCTCAAAGAAATATAACCAGCGGAAGCATTCATATCTCGACGTCCGGCCCCTGATCTCTTGGGGTCTTGAAACTGCGGCCCTCTTCATTATGTAGTTGAATAGCCCTGGCCGAGTTGCTTAGACAGCAATGTGTTTATTCAAGTTGGGGTATGATGTTTGTAATGGGGAAAGACAATCGGCCCTTTTCAACCACAGGAACTTTTTCCAGGAACTTCCCTACTTTTCTGTGTAAATAAAGTTCCCCCTGTGTTGACACCCAAAACTACCCGGGTAGTATCATTTCGGAGCTCCTGTCTGCTGGGTGAGACTTTTCCAAGCGACCAGGAACCTTTTTGGGGGCAGGCTGTGCTGTCGAACGCTGATTGGTTGAACACAGCTGGGGATGTTCCTAAAACTTCTCTTTCAAACACACGACCGCCATTGGAATATACGCAGTGACTTTGTTTATTTCTTATTTCTTGTGTATTGCTAGTACAACAAACTTGACGACGGAGAGAAAGAAGAACAAAAGGAGCTTTCAAATGCAGGAACTTTTGTGGGACATTTTTGTGCTGAAGAACGCTGATCAGTGGAAATATATTAGTGTTTTTACTCAGCCTAAGTCTTTAAACTATATGGAGTTTATTGTTTATTTTATACAAACTTATTTCGATACACGAAGCTACGAGAAGTGGACAGACTCTTAAACATATTTACGGAGGCGTATAAAGCCGGACTCAAGCGGCGACCTCAGCTGCTTACTAATCTGACTTTGTTGGATAAATGTGGAAAAAGAGAGGCAGCACCTGAGTCGAACGAAGGTAAATAACATCAAAATTAACTATTTACTTTATTACATGTTGTAAAAGTAGTCAGTGATACTCCATTTGTGTTATTAGCCTCAACCCAAGTGAACTGAATGCTAATCCTAACGCCAATGTGTTTGTGTTTTCGCCGTGAGATAAACCTTGACATTTATTATTTATATATTGTTATTTACAGCTGAAATGGACCAAAAGAAATTGCCTGAGCCTCACGAATTCATAAGTTACCAAGAGGACGACTTTCTGACTATTGGACATTGGGGACAAAAGCCTGACTTTTTATAAACAATTCAGTACACTTTATTTTAAAAATCACATCATTTTGTATATGATTGCTTTATATTTCAATTACTTACTTTTTAGTAAAAGAACTGTGACCTAATATTTTCTGTCTATTTACTTGGTATCAGTGTAGAAATATACTAAACCACTACTCCATACATCATCAGCCTGATTTGTATAAACTACCTTGAACCAGAGGTTCCAAGAACTTTTGGTGGAAAAGGGCCTAATGTGCCTGTCTGGTATTTAAGCTAGTTAGTGATTAGCGCGCTATTTTGCTTCGCCGGCAAATGAGCAATCATGGGTTTATGACCATTTTAATTTGAAACAGTATTATGAATGATGATATGAATACAACCAAACATGGAGTTACAGGTAATGGTATAATTTTATGCGGCAATAGACGGACAATTAAAAAAAACATTCACTTTTCATGAGCTCAATGTACTGGAAAAGTGCATTAAAAATAATCTACACATCATTGAACATCTGAGAGAAACAAGTGGTAGAAAATGGGGGGATAGATGGATAAATATATATTTGATATATACACCCAAGACAGCTGTGGTATTTGTGTATGTGGTGCATTAAAAGGGAACTGCACATTTCTTTGGAATTTTGTCCATCGTTTATATCATTACTACAGATAAGATTTTTTTTTTTTTTTTACTGCATACAGTAAAAATACATACATATATGTACGGACACGCGCACACATACGTTTTATTTATATATATTTATATATATATATATATATATATATATATATACACACACACACACACACACACACACACGTATAGAAACACATGAACACACGTGTGTATATATAAATATATATACTTAAACACATATATACATACGGTAATAAGAATTAATAGTGAGGGGAGAAGTCTGGCCACGGCCCTTAGACTTATACACACACACATATATATAAACACAAATATATGTATATATATATATATATATATATATATATATATATATATATACACACACACACACACACACATACATACACACACACACACACACACACACACACACACACACACACACACGTATAGAAACATATTCACACATATATAAATACACACATGTATATACAAATAAACAATTATATATAAATATACACACACAAATAAACAAACATATACAAATTTACATAATTATATATATATCTATATATATATGTTTATTTATATACACACAAACATACATATGCACATACATTCACATGTGTGTGTGTGTGTGTCTATATATATATATATATATATATATATATATATATATATATATATATATATATATATATATATATATATATATGTATATACACACAGTACACATTAATACCGGTATACACATATACACACACATATATGGGTGTATGTTTTTTTGTTATAAAACAACATCCAACAACAACAACAAAAATCATGATCACGTAAAGGCTGGTGTCTTTCAAAAAAATGCCTAACCGATTATCTGTAACAGTTGCAAAGCCTTGAAAATAAATTATACTTACAAAAGGGTGGTCTTTCCGCCATGCCTTGCGCTCTTGGGCAAGCCGGCTCAATGCAATACCAGACATGATTTGTAGACTCCTGTGATAGGGAGCAAAAAGCAAGACTTTTAGGACATGAGCATCCACAGTGTTTTTATATATCTGCAACACATTGTAGAAATAAAACTAACATTTTAAAAAATGGAGCAACAGGCATTATATGAAAAAAAGACTACACGAAGCTTTCTCTTGAAATATACATTTATGCTTCATATATTTTCACCATATGCTTGTATATTTTTCTTAATCTCAGTTTTATACACTGCTTATAATTTTTTAAGCAAGTTTTCTTTCCCTTATCACTGCACAAATAACATAGAAAATAGTGATAAACACAGAAAGTGAAGAAACTTTACATTACAAGTGGTAAACAACAAATATATGGTTAGGAATAAACTATATGGTGGAAATGGATTAGCAATAATAGATAGGGAGTAAAGGGATGATTAAATAAACTCCGCTTTATCCTGCTCTTTATTGGACATGTTGAGCCACTGATGAGGCACCAACATATCTTGGTCAATTAGTTAAAAAAAAAAAAAAAAAGGTAGAATTAGGCTTATACAGTCTAAGAGTATTTTTATATTAAACAAGGTCAAATACGAATGTGTTAGATTACAGGGCAATGCGTATATTGTACCGTATTTTCCGCACTATAAGGCGCACCTAAAAACCACAAATTTTCTCAAAAGCTGACAGTGCGCCTTATAACCCGGTGCGCTTTATATATGGATAAATATTAAGATTCATTTTCATAAAGTTTAGGTCTCGCAACTACGGTAAACAGCCGCCATCTTTTTTCCCCGTAGAAGAAGCGCGCGGTGCATGCTGGGATATGTGACGTTTCATTTCCATTTGTGTGTTTATGTAAAGACCCCAAAATGGCTCCTATTAAGTGTGTTGTCTGTCTAATTATAAATAATGCAGACGAGGCGTGTTAACTGAGTTCTCAACGTTTACTTACAGCGTGCTCATAACCACATTCTAACTCCCAGCATACAACAACGCTTCTCAGGGCTACCGCGCATGCTCGTAACTATCGTTGCATGCTGGGTAGTGTAGTTGTTATATTTGCTAGCTCATAACAGCACATTGAGAGACACGCTTACGCGCTTAATTCAATACTCGCCGTCATTCCGGGTGGATTGACAAAAGACCTCCAGCCGCTAGATATTGGTGTCAACAGGGCATTCGAAGCTAGACTGCTAACTGCGTGGGAACAGTGGAGGACGAAGAAGCGCGCGGTGCATGCTGGGATATGTGACGTTTCATTTCCATTTGTGTGTTTATGTAAAGACCCCAAAATGGCTCCTATTAAGTGTGTTGTCTGTCTAATTATAAATAATGCAGACGAGGCGTGTTAACTGAGTTCTCAACGTTTACTTACAGCGTGCTCATAACCACATTCTAACTCCCAGCATACAACGCTTCTCAGGGCTACCGCGCATGCTCGTAACTATCGTTGCATGCTGGGTAGTGTAGTTGTTGTATTTGCTAGCTCATAACAGCACATTGAGAGACACGCTTACGCGCTTAATTCAATACTCGCCGTCATTCCGGGTGGATTGACAAAAGACCTCCAGCCGCTAGATATTGGTGTCAACAGGGCATTCGAAGCTAGACTGCTAACTGCGTGGGAACAATGGATGACAGAAGGCGAACACACCTTCACTAAGACGAGGAGGCAGCGCCAGACGACGCCAACATCTGCCAGTGGATCGTAAATTTGCCCAACTTTTCACTTCGGACACCGAAGACGAAGGATTTACGAATGAAGAATAACTTCAGAAAGTGAGCGCTATGTTTATTTTGTGTGTTGTGACATTAACGTTCGAGCAACATTATGTTGCTATTGCTCTGCACTATTTTGAATTTTACTATGTTTGTGATTGCACATTTGCGTACATTTTGGGAGTGAACAGAGTTGTTAGAACGCTGGTTTTTAATATATTATTAAAGTTTGACTGACCTATCTGACTGTTTTTTTGACATTCCCTTTAGCGCAGCGTAGGCGCGGCTTATAGTCCGGGGCGGCTTATTGGTGGACAAAGTTATGAAATATGCCATTCATTGAAGGTGCGGCTAATAATCCGGTGCGCCTTATAGTGCGGAAAATACGGTAACATAAAGGCATTGTATCAACTACAGAAAAGAGCTATAAGGATTATTCATAAAGTAGATTACTTAGAACACACTAACATATTATGTATTAATTCTGGTTTATTGAAATTACAGGACCTAGTAAAGTTACAGACATTATGTGTTATGTTTAGGGCTAAAAGTAAAACAATACCAGCAAATTTACAAAAAAAATGTTTGTCATCACTTCTGAGAATGAATAGCGTAGAAGAAAAGGTCATTTCAAACATCAGTATTCAAGGACAACTTTAAAACAAATGTGTATATCAATGGTGGGGGTTAAACTATGAAATTCTCTTTAGAATGAGATGAAAGACTGTAAAAATATATTCCAATTGAAAAAAATATATAAAGACAGAACAATAAGATCATATGGACAGCCATAAGTGTTTACATTCATATTGATTATTTTACTTGTTTTTTTTGTCTGGTTTTGTATTTGTTTTGTATCATCTCGTGAGGTGTATATTACTTTTTTTGTTCGGTTTGTACTTCATGAAGTTTTGCACTTGTGTTTTTTGTTTTTCATTATATTTGTTTGGTTTGTATGATATCCATTAAATAAGACTATGTATTATGTTGAAGGGGGCAGGAAAATATAAGATTTTTCTTCATCCTGCTCCTTCTCAGGCATTGGTGTGTAAATGTGTGTTTAGTTTCTGAGGTTTAATGGTCTATCGATCAAAAATGCACATCAACGAAGGAGCTAAATAAAAAAAAATGAAATGATCGTTGCGCCGATGACGCTATGTTGCTAGCCAAGTTAGCCCCCTGTGGTTAGCATGTCCACATAGTACGGGCTTCAAGTTATGTCGCGCTTAGTGCTTTTTTTTTTCCCCCATTCAAAAATGCATCAAATAAAACATTCATTTGAATTATTTTTGTGTCAAAGTCATCTCAACGGAGTCAAAGTGTTGAAGCCAATTGCTTAGCAAGCCAGCGGGTTAGCTCGACATGCTAACTCATGTGCGCCAGAACAGTGCTAACGCTGCGAACCGACAGGCGCAGTTAGCGTCTGTCACGGCCTGATGCAGCACAAAAAATGGCGCAAATGCACTTGCTTTGAAAACATTCTGCCAAAGAGAAACGGAAGCACGGAATTACTCGCGGCTCTTCAATAAGTCCGCCGTGAGTCGTTCAAAGGCGATACAAGATGTTGTGGCCAAAGAAAAACTATAACGTAGACAAAGAACATCAGCGGCGGGGCGCACGTTAGTGCATTATCAAACTCGCGAAAATGGCGCAAAGGGAAGCAAGTAATGTGTCTTTCTACTCGACAAAACTATCGTATTGTGTCATCGAGGTGTGCTCCTACCTTTCAGTGAGGTTGCGCTGGCTCGGGTAACTAAACTGTGGGACTTATTGGTGTTCGAATTGCGTTAAACCTTGTAAAGTTTCCCTCCTGAAAAAAAAAAACACCCGCTCTGACTCAAGCCAGACTCAAAGACGGCTGAGCTAAATTTCACCAGTCCCCCACTTCCGCCTTTGTTTAAATACCCATAGGAAGAGCAACGCATGAATTCTGGACGGGTTTTTTATGGGCACTTAAAATATCTTGTGTTTATTTAATCTAGGTCACGAAGGTAGATGTTTTAAATTTATTTTCAGCAGTATAGCAGGCATCTTTTGAGTCGTTTTTGATCACATTTGTGTGTCCTCAACAGTGGAAACAAAGACTATATTTGAAAAAAAACAAAAAAAAAACGTTTAATCATCTGTAGTGTTCCTCCCTTAACTACCAGAACTACAATACAACCACATAGCAGAACCCAACGGGCGCGCTATTTTCCGATCTCAGGAAACGCTTGACGGATTTCTATCTTGTTTTGCTTCAACGTCTTTGCACTGGACAGCTTGTTAACCTAGACGGCGCCTGATTTTTTTTTTTAATAATTTCTAAGTGGGTTCATAAAATACATTAAACTAAACTAACACGATTTCCTGCGTGATGTGACACCAACATTAATTATCGAGCTGCGTTTAAAGCAACACAAATGAATCGTATCTCATTTTAAACAGGCATTGTTTGCGGCAGCAAGGCTGTGGAACAAAAGCGCTTTAAATAAACAACAGAAGAGGTCGCTATTTATCAAAAAATATATTTTTCACGCGTTGCAATCACAATTACTGTACATTTAATTAAAAAGTTAAAATAAAGTACCAATGATTGTCACACACACACACTATGTGTGGTGAGATTATCCTCTCCCATCACACTCACCCGCTGGGAGGTGAGGGGAGCAGTGAGCAGCAGCGGTGTCCGTGCCCGGGAATCATTTTGGTGATTTAACCCCCAATTCCAACCCTTGATGCTGAGAGCCAAGCAGGGAGGTAATGGGTTCCATTTTTTTTTAGTCTTTGGTATGACTCGGCCGGGGTTTGAAGTCAAGTTGACAATACGAAGGTCCTGGGTTCGATATCTTACTGTGTGGAGTTTGCAAGTTCTCCCCGCGAATGCGTGGGTTCCCTCCCACCTCAAAGACATGCACCAGGGGGATAAGTTGATTGGCAACACTAAATTGGCCCAAGTGTGTGAATGTGAGTGTGAATGTTGTCTATCTGTGTTGGCACTGCGATGAGGTGGCGACTTGTCCAGGTTGTACTCCGCCTTCCACCCTTGTGCAGCTGGGATAGGCTCCAGCACCCCCGCAACCCCCTAAGGGACAAGCGGTAGAAAGTGGATGGACTTTTATGAATATTGTAAGTGAAACAAATACATGCACACAGATATGAATGACAACATTTTTATTGGGTTTACCTTGCGCAAGATCACAATGATGTATCCTCTTAACCAGTCATAATTTATACACATTGCATAAGATCGTATAGTAGTGATGTATGTTGTGATATGAAAACAATATTCACTCATGTAACTGTTAAGTTGAGAGGGGGAGAAGACAAACCATCCTTTCCAAAGACAAATGTGATCATCTTGCCTCATGCATCATCATGGTAATGTGGCTTAATATGACTTGAATGCAACACAGACCGGGCACTTAAAAGTAGTAGGCTACAGATCTGGTAAAATGTTCCATCACACAAAATAAGTATTATGCATGCCAAATAGCTCACCACATGACCTGATAGTGAAAGGTTGTAAGAACCATCTTGAGGCTTTATAAACATCTCCACTGAGGTTACTGGACCAATCAAATCAAAACAGGCGACATGCTTCAATCTCATAGCAAAAAAAAAAAAAAAAAAAAAGGAGCCACAGCGTTAGGTTTCATGTTGAATGTGAGCATCTCTGCCATCAGAAGGTAGAAATCAAGATTGTCTGCAACGCTTATTAAGTGGATGGATGGAGTGTGGTATCATCAGACAGCGCATCTGTGTCATCAGTTCATGTGGAGTGCTCGTTGCCATAGGTGCAGTCACACATTGTTTACATGCATGAGGGAGTGCAACACAGTACATAATTGGAAGGCTTCAGAATACTATAGCAAATGTAAACACGGCCTAGCACTTGCACTGATTGAACATTTTTGATAATCTTTTTCTTTTTTTTCTTTTTTTACTTAAAAAGCCCTTGTGTGAGGGGAAAAAAGGTGTATCTATATAAAAAAAAAAAACATGCATCCATACTTAAACATTCAACAATATAAAACTGTGTGTGAATAAATGGAAGTCTTAAGAGTGTTAGTATATGTACAAAGTTTACTCTTCCCTGACACTAAATATCAATGCGTGCACTACACGTAAGACATTGGATTTTGGTCATTAGGGAAGGGGGAAAGGCAACACTAAATGATTACATGGTGAATAAAACCTATTAAAACTGCACATCAATCCTGAAAAAAAAACTGCTAGGTCTTAAAAAAAAAGTGTTTTGCAGTATTTACAGTAACATTACAGGCTGTTCGCCACGTGCACGGTGTCGTGTTCCCACTGTAGTGCTTGTAATGCTGCGTATTCACTACACAATTCAAGATGTTTAGAAGAAGAGATGGAGGAGGGGAAAAAGTATAAGTTGATAATGTAACAGTCACCTTCAAAGCAGAGTATCGCTTTGTTATTGTTAATAAAAACATGTCCAGGCATGTTCTCAGTGAAAAGACAACTTGTTCAATCTCACTCAGAAATCTCTTAAATCCTGTACAAACTATGCAAAACAGGCTAATATTGTCAAGATTCAATTTTTTTTTAGATCCAGTATAAACAACCTCCATTTGAAGTTGTGTTTTTTTCTATACAGTGTACAAAACGTGCATTCATTTTAAAAGGAGTTAAATATCCATAATGGTTTTTGATTATTTTACACCGAAAACTAAAATTCTCTGGATATGAACAAAGATTTGTTCACTGTCGCCTAAACAGTTCCAGTCCACAATCCTAGGCCAAAAACACTCTCAGCCACAAAACTGATATCAAATGAGATGCTTCCTCAAATAAACAAAACATAAAAGTATGTCAGTCGGCAAAAGAACGGCTTCAGGGTTGTTCCTTAAAAAAACGACTGTAAAAGAAAAATACCTTATATAGAGAAGTAAAACATGAGGTCTCCAAATGAGATTTGCGGAAATATTACTTTTTGCAAAGGAAAGGTTGAAATATCCTTATAAACGTTCCACAGTGCAGTGATGACCACACGCATCTGTGAAGGCGAAACGTTGCCTTGTTGGAAGACAATGCATGGCGCTACAGAATAACTAAGTAGTACCATTAACACAAACTCTGTGAAACATCTTGGGTGGGTTTTAAATAAACACAATTCCCTTCTTGCCAACTCCAAACTATTTTTTTGAAGGTGATACTTTTGACCGTACAGATCCCTTGCCAGAGCAAGTTGAAGGATCTAATTAACTCCACAGATGACCCTGAGAGAATCGCTGGCCATTTTGATGATGGCCATGTTTTTTCAATTAGCAATTTAAAATAATAAAAACAAAACTGCCTCAAGTTCAAAAGTTCCAGTTCAAAATGTACAGGCACAAATTGTCAGTAAGCAGTTGTATTTACACCAAGGAATAAAAAAAAAATGGAGGGAGAACACCAAATAAATGCACAACTCCCACACTTGAATCTCCTTTGTGCCAAATAGGTCTTCCACAAGGATGATATGTTTGCATCATAAAACCTGGAGCTCATAATACTCAGTCCTCTTCACATTCGGGAACCTCTTTCCTGAAGTATCTGTAAGGACACAAAAAGATGATGGCAATTAAACATTTGCTGATGCGTTTTCCAAAAAAAACAACTGACAGTTTGTAAGCAAATAAATAGCAGGAATTTAACCAGACAACTTGGTGGGGAGCTGGGGCATGAACTACGGAAGGATTCTGTACACCTGATTGACATGCAAATTGCAGACCACTCGGACAATTGCAAAGTTGGAGTACACATTGACGTGCCAGAGAAAGTTGCCGGTTTGCCATGTTTGTTTTTATTTGTTTAACTGGAAGGCTGTGAGGTGCAACCTCAGGAACTCCAAGTGGGATAGTTCCTACTTCCCAGCAGCCTAGAATGCAGCGTTAAGTCTTTTTGTACTCGCTTTTATCTATTTACTCCAAAGAAAGTTTGTACACTGCCATCTTGTCATTTACATGTACTTTTGCAAGTACAAATCATTTGG
Source organism: Nerophis lumbriciformis (assembly GCF_033978685.3). Lineage (NCBI taxonomy): Eukaryota > Metazoa > Chordata > Actinopteri > Syngnathiformes > Syngnathidae > Nerophis > Nerophis lumbriciformis. The sequence continues at coordinate 6,270,263 of NC_084558.2, read as the reverse complement.
GAATAGTACTAGACTGTGTCCAGAAAGTCCTTCCAGGTCTCCGCAGGCATTTTTGTGATTGTCTCGGCATATACTGTATGTCAGAATTCGCGGCAACTTTTATCAAAAGTCGAGGCAAAAGTTGCAATGTTGCGCTTAAAATTTTCATATCATTGAATAAACTAGTGATTTTATGAATTTTCTAGGTGTTCCTTAAACCTTAACTTGCACAGGATTGAAACTAATATTGGAAAACAAATACCGTACTGTATTGATGTTTTACTTCCACCACACAGACTCAAAAGTAGATACTAGATGGCAGTACGATGGAACTTCGATGTACGAACGCCTCTATTACTGGGTTGCAATGCAATCACGTGACCGAGAGGCACTTCCGGGTTTTTGACGATGGTCTAGACTCTAGAGTCCCATTAGGCTACTATTCATTTAACTGCGTCAGTGCAAATTTGGGCATATTTTGAAAGGTTTAGAGACAAATATTCAAGCAATCATGAAAAAATATTTAAAATGGGATGGTGTCTATCCGTGTCGGCCCTGCAATAAGGTGGTGACTTGTCCATGGTGTACACCGCCTTCTGGCTCCAGCAACTCCCGCCACCCCGAGAGGGACAAGCTATAGAAAATGGATGGATGGATGGAATGGATGTAGTTTTTGTTGAAATATTTAAACCATTCATCATCACCAAGATATTACAGATTTACCTCACTTCCTTTGGGACTTACAAGGATTTAAAGAAGAAAATATTGGAGGCACATCATGTCTTCACGTCTGAAGGGGTTCACAAATTAAACATTAATGCGTGGAAGATAATGTTGGACTTATTCGTGCATCGCTAAGCAACATGATTGTTTGACGTAGCGAGTGCCGTTCTGCTGTGATTGTGACACTAATGAGAATAATGATATGTGTGTTTGCAGTTGATGTCCTGCTACAAATATTAGTCTCATCTACAACTCATGTTTGCAGTTGTTATCATGGTGTGAAGTTCATATTTTGTCTCATTATTTAGCTATAAATGATGTATATAATATAATATAAATAAAAATAATATACATTTAGCTATAAATGTCCCTGTTGTTCAGGAATGTTTGCTAGCAACATCACGATTCAGTATATGCTGTTGAGCATACGAGAGATTTATTCATCTAGCTTAATAATACTATTGAGGATATTTTCTTGATGCTAACAAACAGCAGCAGAGACGCTATAATGTGGTCATCCGTGTCAAATAAAGCACTTGGCTTTCCTGCACAACAACAACTAAGCTTTTAGTTTCTGTTATGAAGATCAACAACAAAAATATGGTGGATTAGACCAACAATTACAATATTTTATTACTAGGACTTAACATGACAACGTTAGTTTATTTGCGCAACCAGGTCTTTGTAGTTATATTTAGGCATAGCAACCACAAAAGAACAAGAACTGATGGGTGGTTGGAAAAGATTAAAAAGAGGAGCCGGCATTCACCGCTTGGTGAGGCTGCTAGGCTCCGACAAAGCTGCCGTGAAGGAGTTTATCAAGCACTTTGAGGAGTTTATCGGCTAAGGAGGCCAGCAAATTTTCAACTGCGATGAGAGAGTTTATTTTTGGAAAGAGATCTCCAAGCGAACGTGTAAGACAGCTGAGGAGAAGGCACAACCAAGACATTAGCCAATAAAGGATCGCCGTTTACAACTCTGAAACTTCCAGATTGTTCGAAAAAAACTGTATTGTAATTATTTGTTTTGGACATATAAAAAAGAAGAAGAAAAAGAAACCCAAAAGTAATAAAAGAAAATAACATAGTGATGTCTCAGTTAAACGTTCACAGATTCACATTCTAACATGTCCGAAAAAGAGTAGGAAGAAGCAGAGCTTATTTAAAATAATTTCTAACACAATTGTTCCCTTCCTTTTCCGATCTAAAAAAATGACACAAACATTCACCAACACAAGGACACAAGATAAAAATGATTTTCCTTCTCTTTTTTTTTTTATTGTAGTTACATGGTTGGTAACATTTTAGAGATCTCCAAAGGCAGAAGAACTTTTGTGTCTGTGGTGCATGGATTGACAGTTAGGCTGGCTGTATACACACACAGTATATACCATACACACAGTGTCTTCAAAGTGTCCATATATTTTATAAAATAGGGCCTTTTGTCGAGGCTACAACCAATTATTCCTGTTTACATTGTTTCTTATGGGAAACTCTACTTCACTGTACAAACATTTTAAGTTTGCAAACAATGTTCAAGAACCAATTAAGGTCGTAAATCGAGGTTCCACTGTAAAAGCACAATCAGAGCTCATTGTCAAACTACTGTACTGATTTAATTAACCTATTATTGTAGTATTTTTTTTATAATAATGGGAAGAAACACCAAATGCTTACTTATTGTTTGATGCAGACATCCTCTGTGTATATTTCATGTTTGAAAAGTGTTTGTCCATCTTAAACATTCATTTATGTTCTAACAAATTTACACCATCACATTAAGAGCATTTGTGAACTGTTGACAGCCATAACAGTAACTTTTGTTTATAAATAGTTGATTTATATAGGCTAGTAAGGTAAAGTTTTGTACCTGACAAGTTTTGGTTACCTTGCTTCTGCAGCCTTCATCAGAGGTGTCACGTGATGTTAGCGTGACGTCATCTGTGACGTGTTATATGGATTTTTCCATCCCACTTCAGATGGTGGGATGGTGGTGTCCCCTGGCGTGCGCCGAGGGTACAGCGGGGCGCCCCCTGTCGTCTGGATGTCTGCCAAACGGCAGGTGCAACCCTGCAGGACTGCGTCCCAGGTGTGGGACAGACGACGTCACGCTAACATCACGTGACACCTCTGATGAAGGCTGCAGAAGCAAGGTAGCCGAAACTTGTCTGGTACACAACTTTACCTTACTAGCTAGCCTATATAAATCAACTATTTATAAATACACATCAGTAGGCTAAATGAACCTCTTCAACATAGTAACTTTTGTTGGTAAATGAGAGACGAGAGAATTTAATCACACTTCAACATCTCGAACATATACATTTGTCAGCATTGCAAATGAGAATCTGTTTTAAATGGCCTTACCCTGAAAAAAAAAAGTTCTATAAATGCATGTAAAGTAGGAAGTAAATGTTTATATACTAAACTTCCCAGAAGGCTTAGTACTCTAAACAGAAACCGAGAGATAGTCTGGGCTATGCTGGGGGGAAACAAGTGCGCCGTTTGAGCTATAAAGAGTTAATATAGTGTTGCAAGTTGCTGTTTCTGCTTTGTCTGCTAAAGAAACATACATTAGTTGTGATTAGACTGTTTATGTGCACATTTGAGCACTGCTCAGAGACAAATATGATTGTCAAAAAATTAAGCTGATTGGGAGTTGAGGTACGTGGTGAGCAGAAAATTTTACAAAATATGCTGCAGGAAATCTGTTTTTCGAGGAGTCGGGATGCCTCCCACTGTATTAAGTTATTTGATGGGAGACTCACTGTGCCATACTTTGAACCCCTACATGAAGCCATTAGCCTTGGCTTTTTAATAGCAGCTAAGTTAATTTCCAACTTGGGTGAACATCCTGAGAATACATGAGAAACCTCAGCATTAAAAGGCATCAAAGAGATATGGGGAAGGGGGAACAGCTAGGGAAGCGCCTGTGGAGGTGTGATAGACTATGGCCAATTGAGCGCTCACCAGTGAGTCGTAAGTGCTCAACCCTAATCAGAGTCATGCATTTCATAATCCGTGTCTTCGTCGTCACTCTGAGCAACATGCAGCATGAAGACAACACAGGAGATGACAAGAGAGCCACAATTTAGAAACAATGGAAATAAATGTTGGGAATGGAGGAAAAAACATAGGGAATTTACATAAAGGTAGACTAACATGAAAAACTTCATGCCAGTGAACCCCACAGAGCACATACAAAAACGCTTTCATCATCAACACCACACATGCGACACACATGTCCAATAGACTCCACTTGCTCTACATGACCACCAAACATTAAGGTGGGTCACACACATGCTTACCTTTGCCTTCTCACTGGGTTCACTGTTTGTCCCGTAGGATTGATTGTGCAGCTCCTTAGAGACAACACACAGGAACTCAGCTTGGTCTTCGTTGCCGTAGTTGTAGGAGGAGCCAATGCTGACCAGCTGTAGAGACAGAAGCGCAAAGATGAAGAATTAAACAATAGGTGGAGGAAGAAGAAAAACTTGTGTTGGGGGAGGCGTCAAGTCTACGGGTTACTATGTTACTACGGTTTATGTGCAATTTAATTAGTTTACTGAAATTGTGTATTTACTAAAAAGTTATAGGACAGTTATACAGTACTTGTCATCTGTCACATTTGTGTAATAGTTTTGAGGGCCTGCAGACATGGAAACAAGCACCCAAAGACCAAAAAAGGGGGGTGAAACATTTACACTCAAACTGATACTATAACAAACAAACAATAAAGAGGGAAATTAATGCACACCAATGTTGTACATACAACATAATCTGCTGTTAGTCACTAAAAGAATCAAGGAGGGACTCGACCACACCAAGTAAACATGCCAGTTCACAAGTCAGTGGGGAACGTGGATGTGAGAAAGGTCCGCACAAGTTTGTTGGAGTGAAAAACTGAAAAGTGTAGAACTCAAACAAACCAGACTCCCTTAAGTCTTAAGGCAACCTGGAAAGAGGCTCACCTTTATTAAATTCTGTCAACAAAATGCTCGCAATTTCACCTAAACTCTCTAAACAAAATGCGCATTCATACGTACTTTCTATTTACAAATTGTAATTATGTTTACCATTTAACTGCCCACTTATAATTTCATGAATATAACTGCTCATTAAACTTAACCTCTAAACCTTGCAGAGCCAACCAAAAATGACACTCATATATCATGTTAAAGTCTATATTTGGTCTATATAAAACCACACAAATAAAATGGAATACGTTGTTAGTGAACAACAACATTAAGAGACACGCAAAAACCGCAACTTCTGACCTAGGAAGACGGTTAGCTCTGTGATTATAGAGCACAAGTAGACAGATTAGTTATAAAGCTTTGTCCCTTGGTGTGCATGTCCAAACATGCTGATTAGACAACGCTGCTGCTGCTGTTACCAAGTCTTTCTCAAATGGAGCATCAGTGCTGCAAAGGTTCTGCACGTCCACTAAAACACGTACTATATTATAATTATTATATATGCATGAAAACCTCCACCCTCGCCAATCAGTGTGGTTGTAAAAAAAAACAAAAAAACACTTGAAGCAGAAAAAACATTGATTCACATTTCCCCCTCCCTTTTCTGCCGCAATAGGACAAGTTTTAAGGGACATTTAAGCCCTCAAACACTAACAGATGTCATGTCTTCAAATCAATCAATCAATCAATCAAATTTTACTTATATAGCCCTAAATCACGAGTGTCTCAAAGGGCTGCAATATAATACAAAAATAAGCAGTCTGATCGTTTTAGTGTGCAGGAAGGTTTGCACAAGCACTCCCCACAACACAAAATAGTCAAGTTAGCACTGGTGCTGTACTTACACAACATGAGAAATACTCGGACTGATCCAAGTCCATTTACCAGCTCAATGATTGTACAGTTCTGTTTGTGTTACTACATAATACACATCTTCTAAATTTAAGACTATGTTAAGATGGCCAGTAGGTTATCAACAATGATCTCCATACAGAATATGATTTCTAGAAGTTTCCCCATTTGACCAATGTAAGGAGATTAATATATTAACTCCTGATAGAGATCAACTGCAGATAATACACACTTAATGTCAAATTATATCTGGGTATCATAACAAAAATATTTCAAACGTCCCTAAAACTATAGTTGCAGCTACTCTTTAAGTCAGAGTGGCTGAGTGACAAAACATTTGAGTGTAAATAAAATGACATAGGGAAACAGGTGCCAGGTGTTGTTCCTGGTCAAACTGACAAAGAAGCAAAATGAACAGACTCAACAACAAAAAAATAAAAACCAACATCTAACGGTCTACAGCACTAAGGGGAAGGAGAGGGGTGTAGGAGTAACAAGCGGACCATGCAGTGACCAGCCCTCAGACAGAAACATGTGGGACACACCTCTCTGCTGTTGTTTGGCAAAGCTGGCGCCTCTCCCTTCACCTCCCTTGACACAATGAGCAGAAATTCTGACTGGTGGGCCCGCCCGTAACCTATACTGACAAGCTGCAACAACCAATCAGAGCACAGGAGGGATGCTCGTATCACGTAATGGGGGAGGACATTCAGAAAGATGGGATTTGCCGGTTGAGCTTGATGTCAGAATGCAACACTGAGGTTTAGAATATGTGAACATAGCAAGGGGTTGGTGAAACACATGGACACAAGACTGCAGCTGTAATCCCCCACCATCCCCGACCTTCTGGGGGGGCTTTACCTGTTCAAACTTCCAGCCGTCCGACATGGTTGACACCATCTGTGTCAGCTCCTCTTCTTGGCACTGCAGCACTCTGTACACGTGCTTCACGGGCACCTGAAAAGGAAAGCACATGTTCACTTGAGAATGGGGACAATGTCCTCTTCACTTCATGATGAGAGGTCACACACCTGCGACGTCTTGCAGTCTCTGTCCCTGATCTTGTCCTTGATAAGCTTTATTAAGGATGTGATGTTATAAAACTCTGCTTCTTCGAGTACACCTGAAACATTAAAAAAAATGTTGGCTTTCAAAACGCAAGGCAAAACAACTATTAGTGTTGCACTGGTTGTTTGTTGTTGGACCTGGAATGTGGGAGGGCACATAGGTGTACACCTGAAGTGGTTAGTAACGCGCTACATTTACTCAACCAACGTTTCAGATAAAAAGCAATTGTCATAGTAGTTTTAATGAAACATACTTTTTACTTTTGAGTATTTTGTGAAGAAGAATTGTTACTTTTACTCTGTTACATAGCGTTTCATTTCAAACTATATCATTGTATTTTGTTTATAATATTTTGATTACATTTGGCTCGTTAGAGAGACTTTTTTCAGTGGGCACTGTCACATGACTCTGTTTCACCAATTCAATGTAAGCACTAGTGACCTTTGACTCCATTTCACCAATCAAATAGAGCCAGGCAGTCACAAAACCACACTCGAACTACACACTTTAAGCGACATGACGTCAGACGAGGGAGCAGAACTCGTCAATGTTTTTACTTACACACTAGGAAAAAGAACATTTATGCCCGGTCACCTGTGTCAGTGGCAATAATCACATTTCAGCGTACAAGAATTTAACTTCCAACTAGAGAAAACATGTTGTGGTAAGGGTTGCCCATTACCGGTTGCGGTTGTGTCAGTCGATCGCCAGCCAGGCATTAAAAAAATAGACCTAAAAATTATCGATCATCAATCTTCACCAAGACATCACTTTCGTCACTTGATTGACATTCACGGCACCCGAGGGTCTTGTGAGATGACGCTGGCTGCTGCGAGCTCATTATTAAGAAAAAATGAAAGACAGGATGGCGAGAAACACTTTTTATTGCGCCGTACCTGCTGTCAAAACTCTAAAGACCGACTGCACAGTTCCTACCTTCACAATAAAAGTGCTGCTTCATCCTGCCTGCGCTAATAAAATAAGAGTCTCAGAAAGCTGGCGTGCACAAGCTAGCAAGCTACGGAGTTTGCCGCCAATGTATTTCTTGTAAAGTGTATAAAAACGAGTATGGATGCTGGACAAATAAGATGCCAAAAACCAACCACTTTCATGTGGTATTGGACAGAAAGGAGGACCTTTTTTCTCCTCCATTAGAAAATGCTGAAGTTATCAGCACTACAGTCTGATTCCAATCAATGCAAGTCATTAGAATCAGGTAATACACCAACTTATATTCTTGTCTTCATAAAATAAAATAATCTATATGCGTTAAACATGCTTGTATTATCAATAAACACTTAACTTGTTAACAAAAACGTATCTTTCATAAACAAATAAATATAAATTATATATATGAATGAGGTAGATCTCCTCGACTTGATCAATTGAAAAGTAGCTCGCCTGCAGAAAAAGTGTGGGCACCCCTGGTTTATGGTATAGCTGCACATATGCTAACATAACCCTGTTATAACATCATAAGTGACGGTTAAAAGTGCATCTTTTGTGGTAAATATTATGACAGGGTACACAAACTACACACAAACCCACAACAACTACAGTTGTAGTGCAAGTAAAGTTAGAAACCAGCTACTAAATAAATCAGAAGTTACTCATTAGTTACTCAGTTTGGAGGTTAATTTTTGTCTTTATTACGAAATCTTTTCATGGACACTGAATTTATGTAACTGAATTTTATGCTGACAATTCCATTGAATAAAAAAGTGTGAACACAATTCAAGTGTGTTAAAATTCAGTTTTTAAAAATTCAGAGTAAAAAAATTTGGTGTAAAAAAAAAAAACTCTGTTCAGAAACATTTGTTGCTTCAAAACTCAAGACTCACTTCTGAAGTAGGGTTGGGTGATATGGACCAATACTCACTTAACAGTATTTATAGACCAAATCGCGGTGTACGATATATATATCGGTATTTTAGACTAAACGTGCAAGCTGTTTAGTTTAAACTCAACCGCACATTACTGTTTCTACCAGTGTTCTGAAAACTACTTTTAAAAAGTAATTAGTTATACTCAGCCGTTACTTAACCAACAAATGTATTTAATTACTAATGGCATTACTCTTTAGTAAATGTAACTAATTACTTGGGAAAGTAATTAATGAGTTACTTAAAAAATAACTTTATATATAAATAAATAACTTTATATATACAGTATATATGTCATTTAATGAGGTGACGACTTGTCCAGTACCCCGCCTTCCGCCCGAATGCAGCTGAGATAGGCTCCAGCACCCCCCCGCGACCCCGAAAGGGACAAGCGGTAGAAAATGGACGGATGGCATTTATAGTTGAGAGAAGTTTATGAGAACAGCATGTGCATGCGTGTGTGTGCCTTTAAAAGGAAGTCTCTGATGTCAGCGAGGGTTTCAGCTGAACTTTATTTGTTAGCTGCCATGTGTTATCTCTGGTTATTAAAGAGGAGCCGCTGACCGCCCCAGCCATCCGCCGGAGCTCGGTGCGGGCACGTCGTTTGTGCGCAAAGGCGTCGACCCTTCCTCAGCTACAGTGCCTGCTGGGCCTTCCTGCGGCGGCGCGCCGCACCGGAAGCGATAAAAAGGCACATCAAAAGATACTGGTATGGCGTCATTATCTCAAATATACTGTATTTTTCTGACTATAAGGCGCACTTAAAATCCTTTCATTTTCTCAAAAATCGACAGTGCGCCTTATACTGTATACACATAAGAGATACGTGTAGACTGCAAGACAGTAAACAACACCAAAACTTTAAATGTTCCATTGAGAATAAAGAACAACACGGTGCTCAAAAATCTGTCAAAATGTTTAAGTACCGTATTTTCCGCACTATAAGGCGCACCTAAAAACCACAAATTTTCTCAAAAGCTGACAGTGCGCCTTATAACCCGGTGCGCTTTATTACGATTCATTTTCATAAAGTTTCGATCTCACAACTTCGGTAAACAGCCGCCATCTTTTTTCCCGGTAGAACAGGAAGCGCTTCTTCTTCTACGCAAGCAACCGCCAAGGAAAGCACCCGCCCCCATAGAACAGGAAGCGCTTCTTCTTCTACTGTAAGCAACCACCCGCCCCCGGAAGAAGAAGAAAAAACGCGCGGATATCACCGTACGTTTCATTTCCTGTTTACATCTGTAAAGACCACAAAATGGCTCCTACTAAGCGACAAGGATCCGGTTCATAAAAAGACGCAATCTCTCCATCCGCACACGGATTACTACCGTATTTCACAGCAACTGATATTCCTGTGAACCGCACTGTGGAACGGGAGCACGTACGGTGAATATTCGCACCACAGGGAATGAGAAGTCATCCTTCACTGTGGTTCTAGCTTGCCATGCTAACTTCCACCCATGGTGATATTCAAAAGGAAGACCTTGCCAAAAGAGACCTTTCCAGCCGGCGTCATCATAAAAGCTAACTCGAAGGGATGGATGGATGAAGAAAAGATGAGCGAGTGGTTAAGGGAAGTTTACGCGAAGAGGCCGGGTGGCTTTTTTCACACAGCTCCGAAGGCGAACACACCTTCACTAAGACGGGCAGACAGCGCCGGACGACATACGCCAACATTTGCCAGTGGATCGTAAATGCCTGGGCAGATATTTCGGTCACAACTGTGGTCCGAGCTTTCCGGAAGGCAGGATTCACAGAACTACTGGACAACAACAGCGACACTGACTCCGATGACTTCGACGAGACGGAACCGGCCATTTTGGATCCCACGCTTGCGCAACTTTTCAATTCGGACACCGAAGACGAAGAATTCGAAGGATTTACGAATTAAGAATAACTTCAGAAGGTGAGCGCTATGTTTATTTTGTGTGTTGTGACATTAACGTTCGAGCAACATTATGTTGCTATTGCTCTACACCATTTTGAATTTTACTATGTTTGTGATTGCACATTTGCGTACATTTTGGGACAGAGTTGTTAGAACGCTGGTTTTCAATATATTATTAAAGTTTGACTGAACTATCTGACTGTTTTTTTGACATTCCCTTTAGCGCAGCGTAGGCGCGGCTTATTGGTGGACAAAGTTATGAAATATGTAATTCATTGAAGGTGCGGCTAATAATCCGGTGCGCCTTATAGTGCGGAAAATACGGTACGAATTTGGTAAGCTATGAAGACGCACCGCTTGATTGATTGTCGGAGCATCACGGCTATCCGTAGTCAGACGTACTGTGCTTCGACATACGAGTATTATTATGGTGTGTGTGTATAAGGACTGCATAATGGTATCTATTAGCAGACATTATCTGGTGTTTTGTTTCGCAATATTATGCAAAACCAACTTTTCTGACCTTCTGGTACCTGCTGATGTGTATTTGGGATCTGCATAAGTCCTGAAAATGTGCACGTTGTCCGCCATTGTAGCCACCATAGTTGATAAGCTTCTTCTTTTTCTGAATCTTCTTGTTATGGGGCATTCATCCTCCGCTGTTGCCATTTCTAATACAAAGTAGTGTAAAGTTTGAATATATATCTGTCAGTAGACCCGCTATGAAAGCGCTAAAAACTACCGGTGTAGTGGGTTTTGACAATTCACCAACGGAACTTACGTTATTAGAGAGTTTCAGTCGGACGTTTTTTGACTAGACACATTTCCGGCTTTGTTGTTGCACGAGTGAGCCATGGATGATTAGATGCCGCACAGTTAGCCCCACCTTTCACATTTTTTCGACCCCCGTCCTTGCACGCTACTCCAGTACAAGAAAGATGACAGGGAGAAGACGCTGTCGAAGTGGAGACACGTAAATAAGACCGCTCACAAAACGGCGCATCCTGAAGCGACGGTCAGAAAGCGACTTGAAGATGGTCTGTAAAACATAATCTATGCAACATTTTGACCAAATAACCACCATTACATGTTATATAGACCAAAATGAAGTGTTTTGAATTTAGAAAACATTTAAAACAAATTTAGACCCCTTTAATGCACCTCATAATCTGGTGCACCCTATGGTCCGAAAGATACGGTATATCTCTTTCTAAAATAAATGATAAATGGTTATACTTGTATAGCGCTTTTCTACCTTCAAGGTACTCAAAGCGCTTTGACAGTATTTCCACATTCACCCATTCACACACACATTCACACACTGATGGCGGGAGCTGCCATGCAAGGCGCTAACCAGCAGCCATCAGGAGCAAGGGGTGAAGTGTCTTGCCCAAGGACACAACGGACATGACTAGGATGGTAGAAGGTGGGGATTGAACCCCAGTAACCAGCAACCCTCCGATTGCTGGCACAGCCACTCTACCAACTTCGCCACGCCGTCCCTAAATATACCGGTATTAACTGTAATACCGGTATACCGCCGAGCCCTATTCTAAAGCAATCGATCCTGTCTCAGAACCAGCCAATGAGGTGTCAAGTTTGTAGTCATGTGACATGAGTCTTGCAAAGCAGCAAAAGGGCAGTTTATGCAGCACTACGCGCTACCACAGTCCTGGGCATAATACACATTTCAATCCAGCCCGCTGGATGTTTCTAAACTAAAGAAATTATTAAAATGGTTAGAATCTGTACGTGAGTGACATACGGGTTCCATGCAGACAAACCGAGTTTAGTTTTTAAACACTCTACCCACCTCTGGTGTAAACAAACTTTTAAAATATAAATCAACCATTAAAAAAAAAGTTGATCTCCCTAACCTTATAGTTGAAAGAGCTTCAACATCTTTTGACACTTGCTAATGTTAAAAATGTTACTGAAACACTGCAGTTAAAGCTATGATCAGTGTCCTGAAACAAATTGTGTTTGAATTCAGAGGGCCCACGCTGTACATTAGTCCAATTAGGTTCATTAGGTCTTCAAAGAATTACCGGTATGCAATTTTTTATTTTTATAGCTAGACCTGTGTATTTATTTCCATACTTGACAGTTTCGGCTCCAACTGTGGCCTTCCTCAGAGGTTGTCATGTGATGTTGATGTGACAGGAAGACAGCGCCAACCAAAACTGCTCAAAACAGCTGACCAGACACGTCACATCAACATCACGTGACAACCTCTGAGGAAGGCCACAGCTGTCGCCGAAACTGTCAGGTACAAAAAATAAACACCGGTCTGGCTATAAAAACAACAAATTGAACGCTGTACATTATTTTGCAGCCACTAGCAGTGATTTAGATGTGTTACCTTCCTCTGCTAGGTCCCTGTTGAGCACCAGTTTGCCATGCCTCAAGTAGTTGAGCACCGACCCAAAATAAGTAGGGTCTCTGTCGATGAGATAGGCACCTGTTTCATCCTGAAAGAGAAAGGGGAGGAATATCAGCTTCAGACATTTAACACAAACCGACAGCATTCCTAAGTACTGATTTCATCAGTAAGTGAACAAGTGAAGGAAATGAGACGCAAATTTATGAGGTCGGCTTCTGTGTCTATAATCTCTCGACTGTATGGACGTGCGCACACAAGCTTGGAAATATCACTTTACTATTCCCACAGGCCTTGGATTTGAACCCAATTCTTTCACAGCCACTGGGTATTCCCCTATTTCTGTAAGTACTGTGATTAGGCCAGCTTTGTCTCATGGTGAAGGGGTGGCGTGGGGGGCTCAAACAATTAGAGCGGAAAGGGGATTGGAAGAGCTGGCAGGACGTGCCAAGGGAGCCTAGAAAAAGCACCTTGGCTTACAAGCGACAATTAGCCCAGTAGCCTGGCAAGCCACACAACTTCAACATCTGACATCATGTTGGTCTACATAGCTTATATTCAGGTGCACAACACAGAAGGTAACTGCAACCTCCTTTATTTACCCAGAAGTGAACCTACAACATTTAACATGCAAGCCATTCTCCAATCAAACACATGTTCATTCCCAACTTTTTGGGTCCTCCTAATGTGTAGAGTTGATTCAATCTGTCCAATTATGGAAACATGTCCCAGTGCATTTTCTTTGATAATGAATATCTGCACGCTAATGGCAGGTTGCCCTTCTTTCCATTGTCAAAAATATATCCACCGAGACCCAGTGGACTTCTATTTTTGCTCTGCGTCAGCTTTTGGCACTTCTATAGAGACTCAAGTTGTACCTGCATGTGACGGCGCACGCAGTCACTACCGTTGTACCCAATCTACTAGGGCTGGCCGATTATGGAAAAAAACAATAATCACGATTAATTGCACAATTATTTATTAATTTCAAAACAAGTAGTCATTGTACCACCTAAACACAATTTTAAATATGATTTTAAAAAACCACTAGATATGAATTAGACACAATCAAACCAAAACAAGTACCAAAAAAATAATCATAACAATTAGTCTAAATAATAGCAATATGGGGGAAAACAATTCCGTTTGTTTTCACCTTTTACACTTTTTACCACCATAGTGTGTGCTTTTTGTGTCATACATAACATTTTATAACACGTTTGTTACATGTTACATGTTATATAGACCAAAAGGAAGAGTTTTAAATTTAGAAAAAATGTAAAACAAATTTAGACCCCTTTAATGTGCCTTATAATTCGGTGGGCCTTTTCTATGAAAACAGACCTGAACCCGCCCAACGGCAGTGCACCTTATAATCCTGCGCTTTATAGTCCGAAAGATACGGTATATCTCTTTAAAAATCCTCACATTTATTGGTTCAATACATCTTTGGACAATTTTGACTAGTAATTTAAGCCAAAGTCTAATAATTTTGTAAATGTATCAGTAAGCGCTATAAGTACATTATGAATCAGAATCAGAATCAGCTTTATTGTCATTACGCAAGGTAACGAGATTGAGGCCATTCCATACAGTGCGATGTGTGCATGCTAGAAAAACAATGTGCAAGCGGTTACGTGGATGTGGAAATCGAAAATATATTGTTGAGTTTTGTTATTATTGATTAGATGTACTAGCACTGTGTCAAATAAAAAGCAATCATGGTGAGATCCCAAACTTCTAGTAGACGACGTGATCTTTTTTCATTTATGCGCTCCTTATCCGTGTTACTGTTACTAGCGCAGGAATTTGCATTCACGTCTCGCGGCCCATTTATTCGATTATAATATTTTTATAATCATAAGAAGCCAAAATCGAAACCGTGATTGAAATTCGATTAATTGTCCAGCCCTCCAATCTACCATGACAATGAGTCTTTTTGAGTTGTGGTCTGTGTACAGGTTTGCCAACTAGGTAACAGACTTGGATATAAATCCTTGACGCCTTATCCTTATATTTTTAAACTTTGCCTATTGTTCACAATCCGACATGAAAACGGATGGATTTTTATTTTTTGATGCATGGGGACGGCGTGGCTCGGTTGGTAGAGCGGCCGTGCCAGCAACCTGAGGGATCTTGGTTCGATCCCCGGCTTCCGCCATCCTAGTCATGTCTGTTGCGTCCTTGAGCAAGACACTTCACCCTTGCTCCTCATGGGCCGTCATAAGTGTGTGAATGTGGAAATAGTGTCAAAGCTCTTCGAGTACCTTGAAGGTAATAAAGCGCTCTACAAGTATAACCCATTTACCATTGCATTCTATCTTGTAAGTAAATGGGAGGTCCTCTATTCTGCCAAAAAATATAAAAACAACCAAAAAGCACCAACAATAATCCATTGACATTTCGTGACTTAAAAATTAACCCAGTTTAAGTGATATTGGTATTATAAGTGCGAACGCAGACAAACTAATTATGGCGGTGCCGTGATCACTAGCTTGTGTGCCAATGTTGACACGATCGACTGATTGGCTGCTTGCTCGTTTCCTCGCTCGTCAAACTTTATTGTAGATCATAAATCATGCCTCTTACCTAGATAGAAAGATGAGGACAGATTATGACAAGTTGGTACACTTTGGCAGCCAATATAGACCTGGTAATGGCGAGAATGACACAAAAAGACACATTTGGTTCCACCCCTTTTCTTCGCGAGAATTATGAGTCATTCTTCAGCTAAACGGGGAATATATGAACATCCTAGCAGTCGGGCATCCTTATGACAGCAGACCTTGCACAGCAAGTGCTGTTTTATTATGGTTGATGGCTCTCATGAAGTCGGGAGTGAGTAATCAGTGATGTTGAAAAAAAAAGAAAAGCGAAAGTTGTTTTGCGTTTTTTTTAATCAATGCGTCGCGAATGCTTACATGAACAAAATACGTAAATATTAAATGTTATTATAAATGTACCTGTTACTACATTACAACTATACTTAATGTATATAAAACCTTAATAGAGGTGTTTGAATGTTTTTTTAAGGGCTTTATAGGCAAAATAAAGCAGCTCTATTGTCAGCTGACTTGTATTTACTATTTAGAATGCATTAAAAAATACATTAGTTGTCATGTCTTTTATAATGATAGGCAAAATTCCCAAAAATGTGCAGTTCCCTTTTAAATATTTCAGTGACAAATGGTGCTCAATGTGGGATGACTGCCCACTATCATATTTCTAATACCATTTGGGTTTTCCAGTTGGAATCACTGATGATCAACAGTGTAGTGACCTAAATTTTGAATATATTAATTTGCTACACGATCTGTCAACCTTTGATAAGATACACAGACATCTTACAGGCAGGCACTCCAGTTTGCTTCCTTTGTATCAACTGCTAAATTTAGACCATGGTGTTGGAAACCCCTCAGCATACAGGAGATGCTCCTATGGGGAAGCATTAACAACCTCGTTCAGACAAAGCTGTTCATGGGGGCTCTGATATGGTCCCATGTACACAACGGTGTTTTTAATTAAAAACAAAAGGCTGGCCTTCAGGGGGCCGTGGCAGGGGAGAACTGGGAAACAAATACAAAGGGGTGGGACCATAAGAGAGAATTATTTAATAAGAAGATTTTACGAACCAAACCGCTTCATATTTGTACAAAACCCAGAATTTGAGGTTGTTAAGTTTTAAAAATAATGTTTCAACCTCAGTGTACAACAATAGCCCTCTCTAGATTGTAGACTATGGAGCCAAAACACTGCCAGTAAAATCTGGCATGGGGAAAAAAAAGGAAACATAAAAAAGAAGAAAAGAAAATTGACATTGTAGAAAAAGTTGTATTTGCACAAAAAAAAGTTTTGACAACAAATAAACACAAACATTGAAAAATTACAATATTTTTGGTTGATATTTTTTTGAATCAAGGGATGTTTTCGATGCCAATATTCATATTTTTGTACACCTTTTTTTTTTTTTAACCGTTTTTTTACTTTTGTTTCTGTATTTTTCATTTTCGCTTCTTTTTTTTTACAATTTCAAACTAATGGCGTTGACTTGACATAGGGGTGGGGCTTACGACAAGTTTACCCGGAAGCAGTTTTACTAGACTTGGGCTTGCAGGTATAACACTTTAGAAGACGGGAGGACCGAGGGGCTCTAAATACACCCATTAAATCCAATAAACAACCATCCAAAAACCGCCAACAATACTCCATTTCCATTTTGAGACTTGAATATTAACCTAGTATTAGTGATATTTCTATTATAAGCGCTAATGCACACAAACTATTTTGTGTGTTAACTAAGTTTGTGTGCCTATAATTACAATATCAACTGGTCAGCTGCTTTCTCGCTTCCTTGCTCGTGGAAGTTTATTGTAGATCTTAAATAATGCCTCTCACCTTGATAGTAGAAGGATGCGCACCGTCAGTGTAACCTGTATCGCTGTTGGCCAAGTATGCATTGCATTTATGTGTGTGCGTACAGAAGTCGCACATATTTTGTGATCGGGCCAACACCTTGTTGGAATGGATGAAAAGCAGATGTGACGGCAGCTCGTAGAGGACCTTAAAGGCAGTGCCTTTAAAGCATGCCCCCAAGACTGTGATCCGGGTGCACTACGAGGTATAATGACTGATGAACAACTTTGTTCAATAATGAAAGTTGCTTCAGCTCAAAGCCTGAGCCCCGACATTAATGAACTAACATCCCAGAAAAGATGGCAGGTATCTGGCTTGGGCACATCAGATTAGATCAGTGTGTTGCAAACTGAGCAGTTTAAAGTCCTGAATGGTTGGTTTATTCATTGTTATTTTATTTTCTAATTTATTAGCCTGTGGAAAAAGTTAATGTTGATATTTACCTTAGAAGGCTGCAAATAGAAAAGAGGCATTAGATTTTTATTTAAATTGTATTTCATATGCCATTGATATTTTTTAATTATTATTATTATTATTATTTGAAACTAGATTTTGCATGTCACTATAAAGTTATATAAGCCTTGCTTGTTCAATATTCATTACAAAACTTGTTTGGGTCCCTATTAAAAGGTGAATTTGTTCAACCTTGGCCCGCAGCTTTGTTCAGTTTTAAATTTTGGCCCACTCTGTATTTGAGTTTGACACCCCTGGTGTACAAGAATAGGAATATCTAAAACATGTCCATTCATCCATCGATTTTCTACCGCTTTATTTAAAAAAAATCCTCCCAAAATGTTGTATTTTTTCATTTGTTTCTGTGACAATACAACTTTTTCTACAATGCCTGTTTTTTTGTGATACCAAATCTTACTGGCAGTGTTTTGGCTCTATAGTAGACCTCTACCAAAGCCAAGCACTGCCATATAATGGTAAATTCCACAACCTTGTAGCTTAGTGGCTACTGTAGTTACAAAAATGGAGCAGGAAAAAGGAAGAAAAAAAATATCTTATTTTTGTCTATATTGCTTACTTAGTTTTTAGTTATAATGGTAACAAAAATACAAACACAGACAAAAACGTATCCTTCCACCTCGTACTTGTAATATTAAACGACAGTTAGCCATCTGTGCTCTCACCCAGGAAACTGCATATTGCTTCTATTCCGTCACAAGACTTCTTCCCAGAATTGAAAAACAGTGGCGGTTAACCAGGCCAAGGTGGATGTTGTGCAGCAGGCAGCGTGCAAGTGGCCTAGATCTTACCACTTACAGCAGAAACAAGCAAAAAATCTAACTATGCAATGGAATCTATCCCTTTACTTTATCAAAAAAAGATTTGTCGCGTGAGCTCAAAGATTATCGGTCGGTTGCGTTTCTAGACTAGTCAAACTATCTTGTGCTCCAGACGTCATTCTTTGCGACAAAACAGATGAAAACTTGGAAAAGCATTGAAGTCTCCAACTTATTTGGGTCAAATGGCGCCTAGTACCCATTGAGAACAGAGACTCGCTTGACCACCACACATATTTGATGAGCTGGACGTGAGCCGGAAGGGATGTCATGTAAATCCAAGCAATAGAGATAGGTACTGAATTGATTATTCAAAGTCTGTCGGTCCTGATTCACGTAAAATCAAAACGGTACCACATTTCAAAACCCTTGTTGCACATGACATCACGGCCGGTTGCAGACTGGGCACCGGCTCAAGCACTTGGCTGGCAAACAAGCAATCAGTCACTCAGAGCGGAGTGCCCATAGGTAATGTTACAAGTTTCTGTCAGGCTTGTCCCTGACAGTTTGGTTATGTTTTAGTTTTTCCTCTGTGTTTGTTTTATTTCCTGTCAGCGCTCTTATTTTGGTTGTTTCCTGCTTGTTCACCTGTTTTCCTGGTATCCTGTTTCCTGTCTCCTAGTTCCTGGTTTGTGTTTTTCCTGCATTTTTTGGACATTAAATTATGTTTTCCTGCACCAACCATGCCATCTCTGCATCTTAGGGTTCGTCACCAACACTACTTGACAGTTTCCATGCCAACAAAGCAAGAAAACGGCGCTCATAAGTAGAGTAAAGCTCCATTTTTTTTTTTTTTAAACGTGCTCGCTCTATGCTAATTTGTATTGGATTTGCCATTGTCATGCTACTGATTAGCATTAGTGATTTTACATGGCAGTTTTAACACTTCCAGATTTTGTAATGAAAACTACAACTAAGATGTATGATAATTAAACAGCTGGTGTGTATCAAATACAACACTTACAGATTAAACACTTTTTAGGGCTTAACAAAAGAAAAGACTGGCACGTTCAGTTTAAGGGCAAAGACTACTTCCTGGGTAAGGCAGCACATCGTAATCTATACACTACAGCCATCTAACGCCTTGCATGCAAAGTCTACTTTATATAATACACTAGTGTACAGTACTTACAAATGAGAATATGAAAAAACAGGGTAATTGGACAGCACAGCTTAGTGTGGAATGTTAAATTAGGATAAACTTTATTCATCCCACAATGGGGAAATTATTAGAGCTCTGGGGCAGATTCACAAAAATAATGTAAACAATAAACACACATGAAAACAAGAGGGAAACAACCTCTAAAGGCTTAGTGGCCACATGCGTGGACAGCACCTTTTAGCTCTTATTTCCAAAATTGTGTGCACTACTGAATTGGGGTCTTATGGCCGCTTATGTGGACACTTATACTGCCATCTGGTGGTGTCAGGAGAGTTTAACATACAATGGAATTTTGGGGGGAAAAGTGTAAAAATAAGAATTAGCATGTCACTAAACATGAAGTACACGTTTGTGTACTTATGGACTAAGTACATCATATCAAAAGATGATTCTTAGTTTTTATTCTAATTAGGATCCAATAAGCCCAAATAGCAAAGAGAAATAAAAAAAGCATGTTAACAAACAGCTTGGGCCTTAAGAGGTTAAAGCACACAAAGTAGTATACAAAAGAGCACATAGATGATGCAAACAGCTGAAAGAATAGTTTTTTAAACATTCAACATTAAAACACACAAAAGTACTAAAAATTGGTTCGTTGAGTTCCCAAGTACTGTGTCGATTGAAATGTGAAAGGTACTCACAATTAACATTTAAACACACAAAAGTACTGAAATTGGTTGCGTTGAGTTCCCAGGTACTGTGTCGATTGAAATGTGAAAGGTACTCAACACTGACAGCAAATGCATTAAATGCGACCATAATTCTCTATTTGAACCAGCAAATCACACAGGAAAACCATTAAAAGATTACAGTAGACAAGCTATGGTATCTTCTTTTGACCTACTCGGTATACAGAGTAGATCAACATGCTGGACTTCTCCTGCACAAAACCAATCACTAAAACCAAAGAGAGTAGATTATATAAAAATATGTCAACACCCACAACAAGTAGATTTAGGTCAGTTCAGTGTAGGTCAGGCATATTACATGACTTATTTGGTAGTTGGCCCTTAAAAGGATGGTGACACTGCAGCCCCTTTGCATACATGCAGTGACCCGCACGCATCAAGCACCGGATGTTGATATGGGCCATCTAAAGACATGACACAACAGTCGATCCCTCGATCGAGCTAAACGTCACTCTGTCAGCGTGCACCAGCAATTAGCGCTATCAAAGGGAAGCCTTTACACACTGCTGCCTCGGGAATATAGAGAAAGGTTGCATTATGGTTGGATGCAGGAAGAAAAAGACATGTGCAGAAAGAGCGTTCAAAGATGTTGCAGTGGAGTCTCTCAGTCACATGACTGCAGCTACTTAGCCAAGTGGAAGTCTGATCCTTGTAGCGTAGGAGCCAGAATCCCCCTGGAGTAGACGCGGTAATGGCATAGTCAAATAGGCCTACATCTTTTAAATAATACACACATTGCAACAAGGCAGGATTATATGAAGCGCCCTCTTCTTTCAAAAAACACAAACCTTTAGATGAGAGGTAGGACGGTGAAGCCCTTTTACATTTTTACCCATACTTTTAGTAAACATTTACAACCAAAAAGCCTGTAAATGGACAGCTCCATTCTGAAGTCATCAAGATAAAGATAGTTTTATTGCTATGGTGTCCAGCCAAAGAACCACGGCAACCTGGAACATTAAAGAAAGGGGGGGAAACGAAGACAGGCCAAATTAGCTCATCTTGTAGATAACAACATCAACCGTAAGCTATTTAAAACATGTAAACAACTGGCTATTAACCACAATAAATCAGCTTTGAATGACCACAAAGCTTTTACTGAGGCAGGATGGACGGATAGGAGAAAAGATCACCGTTAAATATTTACATGGCTTAACACAATGTGCTCAGGGAAGACATTCAAACTGAATTCAGCATTAAATGTGGCCGCATCTCCCTCTCTTTCTCTCTCTCTCTCTTACATGTTCTGCAGAAGAGCTCAGACCATACATTAAAATGCTAAAAGGAACACAAATCTTTTGTGATGGGCTGCTTGAAAAATTCATGCAGCTTTCAAAGCGGGAACACCAGGACTCTGCTTGAGTAGTCTTGAGAAAAGTCGGTCTCCAAAAAGCATCTGTGAGGTGCATCTCTTGCATCCACTCATTGATTTTGACCTGCTTCTTTCTGTGTGGGTTCTTGCAACATAAACAATTATATGTATACACATGACAACATGCCATTTGAAACATGATGAATGAGTTCCAGTGGTTACTACCATGCACGTGACAGCGACTCCTACACTTTCTCCCCTGGCCCAACCCCAGGTACAATACTGACTCCAGTCAACAACATGAATAATGCAGTTTCAAGAGTCCCACGGAAGCACGTCAGCCTGCATGATTGAGCAACGGACCTCTCATCTCCTTAGCAAAAAAACAATATTGCATTTGCTCAAAACGAAAAGAGAAAAAAAGGAATATCATCTTCTTTTGCTGTACACAATACTGCAAAAAAACAGCCACAATTATAGGAACACAAGTGCAAGCCACGATGGGACAATGCAAAATCTGCCTTACAAAAAATCGTCATTAGGAAGATTATTAGGTGCGCAATGATTCGTCAACATTGTCGACAATAATGTCCATATAGCGGTGACATCATCACTCGTGTTTTTCTGGAGGGATGCAAGTTAGCAAAACTGGGGTTTAGAATATGTAAAGTGAGGGAAAATTCCCTCTTATTCTTGTTAAAAACATCAAAACCTTGCTCACTTTGCAAAGCAGATCTTGTTTTTATGACAATACATTTGTAAAACGCGAGCATTTGAAGCGGGGCAATGTCGGACATCTGGAGGATGCAGTCTCAACTCAGTAAGATTGTTAGCTTGTGCTTTGCTAGCTAGTTAACAAGTGTGAGACAAAGTTGTGTGAAAAATAACTGTCATTTTAGCCAAAGTCCGGCAGCTAAACTTTGTCTAAATCGATTAAAGTACAGCGTCAATTTGCAGTACAATGAAAAAAGGCACACACACACACACCCATCCACCCATCCATCCATCCATTTGCTACCGCTTGACACAATAAAATTAAACATACAATCTATTGGATAGCTAAAGTTTTGAGAATTAATCAATGATAGGTGGCGACTTGTCCAGGGTGTACACCGCCTTCTGCCCGAATGCAGCTGAGATAGGCTCCAGCACCCCCCCGCGACCCCGAACGGGATAAGCGGTAGAAAATGGATGGATGGATGGACAATAAATAGTATTTGTACATTGATTTTATTATATTGATAAAAATGCCAGGCGATAATCACAAAACTCATGTTTTTTTTTATAACTAGTTAGATAGTTTAGTTTAGTTAGATAGACTTTTTTTTCAAGGTGGCGCCGCTGTAGTGGCTGCTGTTGGTAGGAGCTTTGTGCTCTTGTGTCATCCTTTTGTGTTTCCCTCTTGTTTTCATGTGTTATTATATATATATATATTGTTTTGCCTTTTGGTTCGGGACCCTTTGGGACTGTGTGACAAAGGGGTGGCACTTTCGTGACTTCTGCGGTGCTTTTTTTGTGAACTTCTGGATCTGTCTCCCGGGAGCCTTTTGGCCATGTAGACCAGCTGCTGGGTCTCTGCTACACCAGAGTCCATTTGGAGAGACTGGAGGAGATGCAGATGAAGAGACAGGGCTGCGGAGCTGCACTGAGCGCCGAGACGGACAAGCTTCACAGTGTCTTGGCTGAATGAGCAGGTATCGGACACCTCAGTTTCCTTAGACGCATCCTTGCTCATCCATGCGGACTGGACACTGGCCGAGTTAGTGGGCGGCCGAGAGTGGAGTTGGCTCTCTTGGTTGCTTTGTTGGGTTTGCTCCTGTCTCTGGCCATGCTCCCTCCACCCCAGCAGACGATGGCGTGGAACACCGCAGAGGCCACCACAGTGTATATGTTTCTTTTACTTTTTATTCATAGCTGTATGTAGAAGTGGCTGGTTGCATCAGCTCTGCTCTTTTAATGTATTTAATGTCCTTTGTGTTCTTTGATGTTTCTCTCTTACATGTGTGTATGTATGCTGTGATGTATGATATGTGCTATAGCCATGAGTTGTTTTTTCCCTTGGCCTCAGTCTGGACCCCCTCTACAGGGGCCCAGGCTTAGACCCCCGCCGCTGTTTACCTGTATCTCACCTTTTTTGTAAGGGGCGCCGGAAGTTGGCAGACCCGTCAGCGATCCTGTTCTGTCTCCCTGTAATGTTAGTCTGATCTTGAATGGAATTGTGCTGAAAATTTTAATTTCCCCTCGGGGATTAATAAAGTATTTCTGATTCTGATTTTGTGTTTGTTATTGCTATTTCAACTATCCTTTTTAATTGCTTTTAATTGGACAAATGTGTAATCCATCTATCTATCCATCCATTTTCTACCGCTTGTCCCGTTCGGGGTCGCGGGGGTGCTGGAGCCTATCTCATCTGCATTCGAGCGGAAGGCGGTGTACACCCTGGACAAGTCGCCACCTCATCGCAGGGCCAACACAGATAGACAGACAACATTCACACTCACATTCACACACTAGAGCCAATTTAGTGTTGCAATTATTTGCATAATTATTTGCCAAAATAGATGGTTGCATAATAAACAGTTGACAAATTAGCAGAATACAGCCAAAAATAATATGCTTTAGGAACTCGGGTCATTGTTCCACCACTCCTGTCTGCGACTGCTCGCCCACAGGTTCTTCAGAGCGGACGTTGACACAAATGTCCCAAACTGCAAAAGCCAAAATCCTTCTTAATCTTTGATCTGCACAAAATCCTTGAAATTGCCACAAATACGCCAGGACTAGAATTGGAGCCATGTTTACTTCTGTAAACACTGCAGCTTGGGTGACGTCATGTCTGCACGCGGGTCAGATTGCGTTCACATTAGACATCGCATTTTTCAAAAAAAGATCGATTCGACAAAAAAAAAATCAGCATTGGACATTCTACCCTGAAGCGTTAACATACTGCAGCCCCTGACCGTGGAATATACAGTTTCAAATTCCATTCTTAAATACGGGGAAACTAATATAAATAACTTCAAATGAGAAGCTGGTCTGTGTCATACTGTAAGGTTCTACTGTACGCGAGACGTTGAGGGTTACAATTATATTATCAAGCTCCCGTCCTGGATCTCAGAACTAATGTATCCAGTCAGTGTGTGTGTGTGTGTGTGTGTGTGTGTGTGTGTGTGCGTGTGTGTGTGTGTGAATGCTCTATTGTAAACACTCAAGGTGTGTAACTTGGTGTATATCATTGAGGACAAGGCGGCGAGTGATAGCGTGTCCACTAATAAACCTTTACATATGAAGCACTCTCCTAAATCAGCACTCAGAAAGGAGAGAGGGACAGTAATGGCCAAAGGTTCCTCTGATACGCGCTTAAGACACGGGATAGACATGATTTGCAGCTTATTGAAGGATAAACTGACCCAAAAGTAAACAGATTAAAAAGGGAGATTTAAATATTTGCACTGAAAGGCTACGCTCTTAAACTAGGGCAGATTATGAAAGCAAGACAAAAACAATCATAATAGGAGGTGCTAAATGAGCAGCAAATACAAAAAGTGTGTCAAACACACACACACACACACACACACACACACACACACACACACACACACACACACACACACACACACACACACACACACACACACGTACTCTGTGTATATGTGGACACTAATTCGTTGTGTTTGACGGTTCTGCTCAGGGGGTTTAAAAAGCCCCACAGGCTGCTTGCTGTTCAAAAGCAGCAGATGCACAAACAGAGGCTCCTGCTTGTGGAGGCCATTGAAGGGAGAGAGGAGCACCTCTTCCCACTTGGCAATGACTTCTTTACTAGTGGTGGGAGCCTTGCCACCAGGCTGTTTGCTGAGAGCCAGTAATATTGAAGCAAAGTGATCGAGATTTCAAAGGAGTCAATTGAAGCCAGTGAATCGATGCACTTTAAATGACAGTGAAGCATTACAATTAGGAGTGTAACGATTAATCAATATATACATTTTGTTCCTAAATTTCTATTACATCAATCTATGCTCAGCTAGTTTGCCTTCCGGGAGATAGGCATCGATCCAACATCGTTTTGAAAGGGAATCGATCGCTTTTATCGATACCAGAAAAGAAAAAACATTGGATTTATGAACGGCAGACTTTATAAGAAGTTTACCACCTTTAATGATAAGGATGTTTAACGTTAAATCTGCGTGCCCGTCCGTCTGTGGCGTCATCAAAACAAAAATGGCGGATAGCTACGGTGGTCGAGAAAGGTCACGACAAATGCAAGCGTCACTAGACAATATCATAAATTACAACACAAAATATTTCAGCAACAGCACCATTGCAAAAGCCACAACAAAAACAGACGACACAACACAATGATATAAAGCCACAACTCAACTTTAAGCCACAAAGGACGCGACCGACACAACGGAAGTGACAGCAGAGCAAGTTACGGCGACACACTGACTTCCGGAACACAACAACTGCCACCCAAGGAGAAGTTATTTCATCAGAAACAAATAAATACAACAGATGGATGAAGGAGGCAATGGAAATTAAGTAGCGAGGGGCCAACAATATTAACAGGGATGAGGGGACATACGGTACATGTTTCCACAAACCTGGTACACTGTCCGTCGTTGGCGATGCCAGGGCAGAGAACAGATACTGTATGGCCGAGTCAGGGAACTTTATTTAGCTGGTAAATCTACTGTTAAAATGTTGGTAACTGTAGTTTTACTGAAAATTGCTTGAAAATGTAACATGTGAGCAGAAAAGGTTTCCTTTTGTCAATTCAACCTTAAGTGTTGGTTGCACCTTATTTATTAAATACTGCATTGGCCATTAATTGTTGTTTACTTGCTTGTATCCATAATTCATTTATATCCAATTTCCTTACAAGAAATAACAGGAATATATGAAACTTCACTTGCAGTGTCCAGTATTTATTTCCGTCACATTGGATGCTTTGTTTTACTAGAAAGTTAATGAATGGATTTCAACTGACTGAATCGTTTCGGAATGTACGGTTTAAAACAGTGGTCCCCAAACTTTTTTGTACCACGGACCGGTTTAATGTAGGCATTATTTTCAGGGGCCGGCTTTCCACTTGTGCCAGATAAAAATACAGCAAAAATAAGTGCATTAAAAATACAACCCACTATAACGCTGAATTAGTGGAGATGGAAATCAGCCTTTGAGTACAATCTGTCAGATTTATATTTTATATGTTCATTAATGTGCATTGTATCATGTCACAAAGCTATAAGAAATATAACAAATGGCAACTTGCTATGAGGAGTTTTATTGTACATCTATAAACAAGCTTATCGGTGTGTCTAGTGCAGTGTTTTTCAACCTTTTTTTGAGCCAAGGCACATTTTTTGCGTTGCAAAAATCCGGAGGCACACCACCAGCAGAAAACATAAACTCAGTTGACAGTTAAAAGTCATTGTCACAATTGTTGGATATGACTTTAAACCATAACCAACCATGCATCAATATAGCTCTTGTCTCAAAGTAGGTGTACTGTCACGACCTGTCACATCAGGCCATGACTTATTTTGAGTTTTTTGCTGTTTTCCTGTGTGTAGTGTTTTAGTTCTTGTCTTGCGCTCCTATTTTAGTGGCTTTTTCTCTTGTTTTGGTATTTTCCTGTAGCAGTTCCATGTCTTTCTTTGAGCGATATTTCCCGCATCTACTTTGTCTTAGCAATCAAGAATATTTTAGTTGTTTTTATCCTTCTTTGTGGGGACATTGTTGATTGTCATGTCATGTCCGGATGTACATTGTGGACGCCGTCTTTGCTCCACAGTAAGTCTTTGCTGTCGTCCAGCATTCTGTTTTTGTTTACTTTGTAGCCAGTTGACTTTTAGTTTCGTTCTGCATAGCCTTCCCTAAGCTTCAATGCCTTTTCTTAAGGGCACTCACCTTTTGCTTATTTTTGGTTTAAGCATAAGACACCTTTTTACCTGCATTTACAAAGCAATTAGCTACCGGCTGCCACCTACTGATATGGAAGAGTATTACATGGTTACTCTGCCGAGCTCTAGACAGCACAGACACTCAACAACAACAACACATAATTTGAAGATATGGTGGAGTATTACACGGTTACTCTGCCGAGCTCTAGACAGCACCGACACTCAACAACAACAACACATACCGTATTTTCCGCACTATAAGGCGCACCTAAAAACCACAAATGTTCTCAAAAGCTGACAGTGCGCCTTATAACCCGGTGCGCTTTATATATGGATAAATATTAAGATTCATTTTCATAAAGTTTAGGTCTCGCAACTACGGTAAACAGCCGCCATCTTTTTTCCCCGTAGAAGAAGCGCGCGGTGCATGCTGGGATATGTGACGTTTCATTTCCATTTGTGTGTTTATGTAAAGACCCCAAAATGGCTCCTATTAAGTGTGTTGTCTGTCTAATTATAAATAATGCAGACAAGGCGTGTTAACTGAGTTCTCAACGTTTTCTCACAGCGTGCTCATAACCACATTCGAACTCCCAGCATACAACAACGCTTCTCAGGGCTATCGCGCATGCTCGTAACTATCGTTGCATGCTGGGTAGTGTAGTTGTTATATTTGCTAGCTCATAACAGCACATTGAGAGACACGCTTACGCGCTTAATTCAATACTCGCCGTCATTCCGGGTGGATTGACAAAAGACCTCCAGCCGCTAGATATTGGTGTCAACAGGGCATTCGAAGCTAGACTGCTAACTGCGTGGGAACTTCTCAGGGCTACCGCGCATGCTCGTAACTATCGTTGCATGCTGGGTAGTGTAGTTGTTATATTTGCTAGCTCATAACAGCACATTGAGAGACACGCTTACGCGCTTAATTCAATACTCGCCGTCATTCCGGGTGGATTGACAAAAGACCTCCAGCCGCTAGATATTGGTGTCAACAGGGCATTCGAAGCTAGACTGCTAACTGCGTGGGAACAATGGATGACAGAAGGCGAACACACCTTCACTAAGACGAGGAGGCAGCGCCAGACGACGCCAACATCTGCCAGTGGATCGTAAATTTGCCCAACTTTTCACTTCGGACACCGAAGACGAAGGATTTACGAATGAAGAATAACTTCAGAAAGTAAGCGCTATGTTTATTTTGTGTGTTGTGACATTAACGTTCGAGCAACATTATGTTGCTATTGCTCTGCACTATTTTGAATTTTACTATGTTTGTGATTGCACATTTGCGTACATTTTGGTAGTGAACAGAGTTGTTAGAACGCTGGTTTTTAATATATTATTAAAGTTTGACTGACCTATCTGACTGTTTTTTTGACATTCCCTTTAGCGCAGCGTAGGCGCGGCTTATAGTCCGGGGCGGCTTATTGGTGGACAAAGTTATGAAATATGCCATTCATTGAAGGTGCGGCTAATAATCCGGTGCGCCTTATAGTGCGGAAAATACGGTACATGGTTACTCTGCCGAGCTCTAGACAGCACAGACACTCAACAACAACAACACATAATTTGAAGATATGGTGGAGTATTACACGGTTACTCTGCCGAGCTCTAGACAGCACCGACACTCAACAACAACAACACATAATTTGCAGACTATAATTACTGGTTTGCAAAAAAATGTTTTTAACCGAAATATGTGAAATTAGATAATCTCTCACGGCACACCAGACTGTATCTCACGGCACACTAGTGTGCCGCGGCACAGTGGTTGAAACACACTGGTCTAGTGGGACAGGCAAAAGTTAAATCGGAGAAAGTGCAGTTGTTTATAAATTATTTATTGTTTCTCTGCGGCCGGTAGCAAATGCGTCACGTACAGGTACCGGTGGTTGGGGACCACTGGTTTAAAACATAGATATATCGTCTCTGAATCGGATCGGCAAATACAAATTCAGAGTCGTTATAACGAATCGTTCCATCCCTGATTACAATGTAATACCATATCAATAAGCGTTAACAACACTAGTTTGGTGAGAATTCCGCGTTTTTAAAAGGGGACATTTTCGATTGTAGTGGCTTCATTTTTATCTTCTTTTTTTTTTTTTTTTACGACATTTGCTTGCTAGCTTGTGAAGTGTGTAACGCAATGCATCGGCCTCGTAACAGGAGAAAGTTTCCACTTTACTGTGCACAGTAGACGTTATCACAATACACATGCAATTTTAAAAAATGTGCTCACTTGTTTCATTTCACCAAAAATGACGCATATGTATGTATGCATGTATGTATGACAGTAGAACACATAGATTTAGAAAGTAACCGGTCATGTGGTGACTGTAGGTATCTAGCTTGTGCGCTAATGCTAGTTAGCTTAAACATATATCCGAATATAGTGAACGGTATTCAGATACATTGAATTCCACAAAACCACGGGGGTTGGTTAGACACAAAAATAAAGCAAGTGGACAAGGGCTGACCGTTAACATTGCCAGCGAGCAAAACAGGCAATTTTAAACGAAAAGTAACAGCCAAGCTAGCCAAGTACGCTCCCAAGTGAGATGGCAAACTAGCTTAGCGCGGTTAGCATTTACCTTGTCGGAATCTAGCTCCGGGTCCGCTTGGCTCAGCCTGTAAAGAAACGATTTGGGATCGCGACACAATGTCTGTCTGGTTGTTAAGAAATAAGTCCCTCCGACGTTAAGCCGAATCCACTTCGACGAGCCATCGCCGGAGGGGACGTTTCTGTCCACCGGAGAGTGGGTCAAGCACCGGCGGTGAACGGAGCCGCTGCCTTCGGAATTGTTCTCTGCCATCCCTCGCCTCGGTCTTCTCCTCCGCCTTTGCCTCGCCTCTGCTCGGCTGTCTGCTGAGAGGCTGACGGGAAATATGCAGAGTGTGGTGCCGCTGGGCTCCACTACCACTACTCCTCACTAGGGGTGGGAGGGTCAATCCACACATCGGTAATATCGGCAACAATGGTAATTTAGACGTATCAGATCGATACTCACGCGGCAAAGTCGATATTTTCAGTTCTAATCTTCGTATTTTTACAAACATGAGTGTTTTTATTGTGTAGATCAGTGTTTTTCAACCTTTTTTGAGCCAAGGCACATTTTTTGCGTTGAAAAAATGCGGAGGCACACCACCAGCAGAAATCATTAAAAAACGAAACTCATGGAATGGATTAACCAATAAATAAAACAAAGCACCAATATGATTCAGTTTATGTGACTGTTCAAACTACAAGTGTTCACAAAGTACACAGAACAAGAATTATGATGAACATCTTGAACCCTTTTTTCCCTTTTTTATTGAGACAATTATTATTTATGTATTTAATATTAGTTTGCTTACTATTGTATATTATTTATTTGTTCACTGTTCTGTTACAGAGAACAACAAAATTGGAAAAAATTGCAATGGTATTAAAAGGGGTAGGATTAAATAAGCTCTGCTTCTTCCTACTCCTTTTTGGATGTGCTGTAATGAAACAACTGGAAATGTGTGATTACATTGCATGTTCGAAATAAACTGAAACTGAACTGAACTGAACTGAACAGTTGGATATGACTTTAAATCATAACCAAGCATGCATCAATATAGCTCTTGTCTCAAAGTAGGTGTACTGTCACCACCTGTCACATCACGCCCTGACGTATTTGCACTTTTTTGCTGTTTTCCTGTGTGTAGTGTTTTAGTTCTTGTTTTGCGCTCCTATTTTGGTGGCTTTTTCTCTTTTTTTTGGTATTTTTCTGTAGCAGTTTCATGTGTTCCTTTGAGCGATATTTCCAGCATCTACTTTGTTTTAGCGATCAAGAATATTTCAGTTGTTATTATCCTTCTTTGTTGGGACATTGTTGATTGTCATGTCATGTTCGGATGTACATTGTGGACGCCGTCTTTGCGCCACAGTAAGTCTTTGCTGTCGTCCAGCATTCTGTTTTTGTTTACTTTGTAGCCAGTTCAGTTTTAGTTTAGTTCTGCATAGCCTTTCTTAAGCTTCAATGCCTTTTCTTAGGGCCACTCACCTTTTGTTCATTTTTGGTTTAAGCATTAGATACCTTTTTACCTGCACACTGCCTCCCGCTGTTTCCGACATCTACAAAGCAATTAGCTAACGTCTGCCACCTACTGATATGGAAGAGTATTACACGGTTAATCTGCCAAGCTCTAGACAGCACCGACACTCAACAACAACACATCATTTGCAGACTATAATTACTGGTTTGCAAAAAATATTTTTAACCCAAATAGGTGAAATTAGATACAGGCACAGTGGTTGAAAAACATTGGTGTAGATAATATTGTGACATTGTTATATTGTTCACTTACAGAAATGGGGGCAAAAGCCAAATAATTTAAGTGAGTTATTGACCTTTTTTGCTTTTAACAACTGTATGTAATACAAGTCAATAAGGTTCACAAGCTACTTTAATATTGATTGTTTTCCTTTTTATTATTAACAAAATAAAATATAAATTTTTCCCCCCAATATAATCCTCATCAATTAACTAAATCAGGGGTGTCAAACTCATTTTCTACAAGAAATCTGCGTTCAAAGAACTCCGGCTTATTAGTGATTCCCAGAGCCCAAAAAAAGTCTGCGGGCTATAGAGCGTTTTCTATTCGGGCTCCAGTACTATGGAATGCCCTCCCGGTAACAATTAGAGATGCTACCTCAGTAGAAGCATTTAAGTCCCATCTTAAAACTCATTTGTATACTCTAGCCTTTAAATAGCCCCCCTGTTAGACCAGTTGATCTGCCGTTTCTTTTCTTTTCTCCTCTGCTCCCCTTTTCCTTGAGGGGGGGGGGCATAGGTCCGGTGGCCATGGATGAAGTGCTGGCTGTCCAGAGTCGGGACCCGGGGTGGACCGCTCGCCTGTGCATCGGCTGGGAACATCTCTGCGCTGCTGACCCGTCTCCGCTCGGGATGGTGTCCTGCTGGCCCCACTATGGACTGGACCCTTACTATTATGTTGGATCCACTATGGACTGGACTCTCACAATATTATGTCAGACCCACTCGACATCCATTGCTTTCGGTCTCCCCTAGAAGGGGGGGGGGGGGTTACCCACATATGCGGTCCTCTCCAAGGTTTCTCATAGTCATTCACATCGACGTCCCACTGGGGTGAGTTTTTCCTTGCCCGTATGTGGGCTTTGTACCGAGGATGTCGTTGTGGCTTGTGCAGCCCTTTGCGACACTTGTGATTTAGGGCTATATAAATAAAGATTGATCGATTGATTGATTGATTGATTTTAGATCGGGGGCCACATGGAGAAAAATCTACTCCCAAGTGGGCCGGACTGGCAAAATCACGGCACGATAACTTAAAAATAAAGACAACTTCAAATTGTTTTCTTTGTTTAAAAATAGAACAAGCACATTCTGAAAATTTACAAATCATAATGTTGTTGGGGGTTTTTCACACTTACATGTTGCGGTTAATCATTTCTTTGTCGTTATTTATATTTTCTGAATAAATCATGTGATAATGTTCATCAGTCAACTCATTGGTGTTAATTTTCAATATATCAAGATAAAAATATTATATCAAAATCAAATTACAGGATGTTATTTATGTAGTTTGATCATTTTCCTCGACTGATGTACTAACATCATTATATTGTACATATGTAGCATCATCTACAACGATACAAAGAATTGCTATTGCGACATCCAGTGGACACATTTAAAACAGCAGTTTCTTTCTTTCAAAAATTTCAGGTTTATTTTTATACGTAGCAAATTCGTCCCGCGGGCCGGATAAAACCTGTTCGTAGGCCTGATGCGGCCCTCAGGCCGTACGTTTGACACCCTTGAACTAAATACATAGTCATGAGTCACAAACCCATTAGATTCAAGTAAAAAATGTCGGGCTTGCATTTATTCGGTATCTAATCGATAGCCAAATTTCCAGTATTGCCTCCCCCCCAACTCCTCACGCAAAACTCGCTGATAGACACCCCCAGACCACGCCCACTTCTACCACCCGCACTGACACATACTTGCATGCATTATTCCAGAACATGGAAATATTCGTGGTAAAAACCTTAAGGGTCAGGAAAGGAAGCATAATTATTATTTCATTCAATTAAGAACAGCATTTCCCGGCCATGTTCCGTTTGCATGAACCACCTCCACGTGTTGTGTAAAATTGCATTGGCACATTTTAGTAGTTATTAAAACATACAAAGAATGTCAGATTCAGCTTGAATTATACACATCAATGCTTTTGGGGATTTTAAACTTTTAACGGCCAGCATGTTTTCATAATTATTTTTTTTTTCAATCTATGAAATATATTTATATAGTATTTGTATTAGGATTTTTTATATATTTTAATAATATTTTTTCCCTAGTGTCCCATGCACACTCCAAGTCATATGAACCATTTGTGGCCAACATCCCAAGTGTATCGACCAATAGTGCATTGTAGAAATATAATTAAACAAAAAAAAAAAAGAAGGAAAAAGAAGAAGAAAAAGAAGCTACATTACAATAATAAAAGGCTAACATTTTGTTACGGATAATAATATTATACGTCCCATATCCCAGGTTTATTGTCAAACAGTACTTAGTAGGAAAAAAAAAAGGTTTTGAATAATATTTGTCACTCATATACCAGGTTTACTGCCCAACAGTAATTGTAGAATCAAAATTAAACAACAAAAAAAGAGTAAAGACACAATGTAATGAGAATAATACACGTTGTCAACCATAACACAAAGCCAACAGTTTTTCTTAATGTTGTTCAAGCCTTTTTTTCTGCATAAGATAAAAGTGAACTTTAAATGGCATTTTGTTCCAATTGTAAAAAAAACAAACAGTTTTTGTAGTATATTTCCACTTCTATGTGCATGAATAATTTCATGTCCAGTTTGCACAATCAAACAATATT
Organism: Nerophis lumbriciformis; assembly: GCF_033978685.3. Lineage (NCBI taxonomy): Eukaryota > Metazoa > Chordata > Actinopteri > Syngnathiformes > Syngnathidae > Nerophis > Nerophis lumbriciformis. The sequence goes on along the minus strand of NC_084558.2, from coordinate 6,235,831 downwards.
TTATAAAACCGTATTTTCAATCGGACATTTTATGTCACGTGCATTTTTGTGTAGTGTTGCCATTTCAGGAACAGAGATGTTTTAAAAACAAATACCCTGGCCCTCTAACTTTTTTCAGCAAGTACCACCATTAAAACACAGTAGCATAGTAGACCTAAATATTCATTGAAAACAAGGCAGATGTTTTATTTAGCAAGTAATATTTTTGGCCACTGTAACATTACAGTTTGAACAGTAACACTGTGTTTGAATATTTAATTGACTCTTTGGCAGGTCACTAAATGGAGCCCGTGTACAACTTGTGGTATATGTACCCCAGTTGGAGAATCCCTGCCCTGTGGCAAATTTCACCTGTATTCATTCAGCAAAACCAAAATGGTTGTAAATTCCAAAGTAAAATAAGTAGTGCTGTAATTATCACGAGACAAAAACACAAGACAGTGGGCTGATACTTTATTTACATGCTGCAGGATGTGAGAAGCCATTGCCAGTGAACATTGTGTCATGACTGCGACTTAAAACAGAAGACAGGACACATGGCTTTATTGGTATGCCTAAGATCCCTACATGCTTTAATTACTGGACTACCAAGCATTAAGTGGAAAATGTGTCATTCAACATCTACTGACCTAGCGCACAAATAATCAGAGAGAGAATGAACAGGTTCATTAAATTATTGGAATATGATTAAATCATTGAGCAAATAGAAAATGTATGATATAGTAAGAAAAAAGCGGTAAAATATTATAGTTTACAATAATTATTCACATTCAAAGGCTTTACATCTCAATACATACACAACATGGCCCCTGAACATGACTTCAATCCAAATAAGATTCATATATTAGAATTTAAATAACACAGAATGAACTAGAGGCTAAACAATAGCCGTCTAATAACCTTATACAAGAATAAAAATACAAAAACTGTATCCTAATATCATTGCATTACTTGCTTCAGATTTTTAATAATACATTATCTGTACATCACAGTTCTCGTCAGTTACAAGCCAGGTAGAGTGTTCCATACACAAGGTAACCGACTGCCATCTATTTATGATTCAGACATATTCTCACTGCGGAGGAAAGCACTTTTTGGAGTGTTTCCTCCTACTTTGTAGACAGATACAGCAATTTCATCGGTTATTTGGATCAGATAGATATCCTTTCACGCCGAGCCCTGGGCCTCCAGGGTCCTATTTACCTATATATTCCAGTCACACACTGCACACACAGACTCAGCCAAAGGACCTGAAGGTAATCTGTCAAAAATTAAAAGCATTACATAATGCAAACTGTTAAAACAAAAGGAGCATCAGATAAATCAATGGGCGTGATTTCTATTCGGTCAAATGTGTGAAGAAAAAAAAAAGTGAGCTAAAAAGAGGGAGAACTTGCGATTGCGTATATCTCTGTTGGTGAGGATTTTCTGTTCAGCATGGGGTGGTCAGCACATTGGATTTTGTATCTCAAACAGGATGCACTAAAGATGAGCAAACTATCCCACGAAAAGAAATTCACATCACAAAAGAAATAGCAGGTGAATAGAACAGAACAGCCAAATCATCCAGTAACTATGGTTGCCAATGCAGACAAAAAAAACAACACAATCCCACCTTTAAAGTTGAATAAACTACTGTATATCTCCAGTGCCCGAGGAGAGCGGAACAAGGCTGCGCTACACAACTGGCCATGCAGGAAAAGTAAGCAAGTTTATGATCAGGAAGTACAAGCTAGTGGTATGTTTACCCAGCTCCTGTTAGCTAAACCTCCTCTAACTGCTATGGAAGGCTCACACTTAACCAAAAAGTCCTTTAGACCCACGTCTCACTGCAGACTGGCACTCGGCTTGTCACACAGAGAAAAATCTGATTGGACCGCAATAAGCAAGTACCACTACCGTAGACTATGAAAAAAAACTCAAATACTGTGGAAATATTTGGGCTCTTACAAAAATACATATAGGATTTGAGTTTGGTAAATGCATGAAGACTGACTCAAGCGTACAGTATCTGGTACAGCTATGGACTATATGCACTAGACAAGGAGCTGTCTACAGCTTGCACATAGGATGCAGGTTTGGGATATGGTTTACTTAGAGGTAAGCATAGACTCTGGGATTCACAGAAGCAATATTTTGCGTAATGCTATAACAAAGGAAACCAGTCCTTGGATTTGTTTGAACGAGCCCTGGCATTTCACCTTCCACATAGAATGTACAAATAAAAGCAGATGTGCTTGGTGGTACTCCTATCATCCACAGATGGAGAACTGCAACAGAAGCCTCACACAGAGCACAACGAACGAGCAAAGCAACCCTGAATCCAAAGTTGTATTTTTCCCCATGGTTCTACTCGGTAAAACAAACAAGGTCTAGATGCCAGCGTCTGTAGAGAACAGTTTGTTTACACTGTGGTGATGAAGGGCACTAAAGAGGGTGTTACTCTGCTCAGTGATTGGCCTCAGAGCTAAAGAGGAGTGGCCACAGGAGGAAGTGTGCTCCTATAGTCCAGGATTTTGGTGTCTTTGATAGATCTTTCGCCACACTTCCTGGATCTTCTTGCACCATCTGTCAGCATTTCCGCTAGGGTCCATCAAATAGTATGTTCGGTTAGGCTGCGATGTGACAATGAAAGGGTGGGGAGGGGGAAAACATTAGAAGTATAAAGACAATCACACTGCAAGGAGGTATAGACTTAAGTAGTAGTTGTGTACCGTGTGAACAAAGAAGGTTTTGAAGTTCTTGGCCTCGGGGCGTAGTTCTAGTGACCAAGGGATTTCTCCTTTCAGGACCTTGTTGACAGGATCTACATAGTACAGGTGTGGTCCTTCAGTGAGAAGCAGCTGTCTCCGTCGGGCAAACAGACCCTGCAATTGAAACGGATTCATTGGGTTTAAGTAGGAAAGTGACAAAGACTATCATAACTGGATTACTTATCCAATCCATAGCATTGTCTGACATTTACTGTACACTACAAAGCAGGACAAATTACATTTACTGTACACTACAAAGCAGGACAAATTACATTTACTGTACACTACAAGGCAAAACAGGTAAACGACTTAGTAGCCATACACACCTTTCTTTTGTCCACTGGACCCATTTTTAAAATCAGGTTATTTTCAACAAACTGGTGCCTGTGTAAAAATAACAGAATAACACTATTCAATGTTTTCAAATTCTTGTGCATGGACAAGATTTTAATGCAAAACACCAGATTAATAGTAGATTGGTGTGGGTAAAGGTTTACCAGGGGTTTCCAGAGGTTTGTTTGTCTAGCAACAACTGCTTCTCCTCATCCGTGAACTGCAAGTCCAGCTCAAAGGAGTTGTTGTCCAGGTCGTGGATGTACTGCTCAATGTTGCTGCTGGACCTTTGCGGAGGTGTCGATTCGTGGGGCGACAGGGAGTGTGATGAGCTTGACTGGGCCACCTGTATGTTGCTGAACTGGCTCAGGAGGTCGTCGTACTACATGGAAAAATGACACAGGTGATGTTTTCGGCTTCTCACTTCTTGCGGTTTTTAAGTGCAGGGGGAAAAAAGCAACCCGAGCCGCCACACATCATAAACAAAGTTGTTGGTGGTAGCAGGGGGGTGTATATTGTAGCGTCTCGGAAGAGTTAGTGCTGCAAGGGGTTCTGGGTATTTGTTCTGTTGTGTTTATGTTGTGTTACGGTGCGGATGTTCTCCCAAAATGTGTTTGTCATTCTTGTTTGGTGTGGGTTCACAGTGTGGCGCATATTTGTAGCAGTGTTAAAGTTGTTTATACGGCCACCCTCAGTGTGACCTGTATGGCTGTTGATCAAGTATGCCTTGCATTCACTTATGCGAGTGTAAAAGCCGCATATATTATTAAGGCACGCCCCCAATATTATTGTCCGGGTGGAAATCGGGAGAATGGTGGCCCCGGGAGATTTTCAGGAGGGGCACTGAAATTCGGGAGTCTCCCGGGAAAATCGGGAGGGTTGGCAAGTATGTGGATAAAGCGGTCGCTCTACATGTTGCTGAAGACGTGGTGTCCAAACAGTGGGAAAAGACTGCATTTATCTACTTACTAAACTACAGAGACCTCTTAATACTATATTTTTATTTACAGAAGTATTTTATTCAATAGAGAATTTTTTCTTCCAATACAAAGCTCGATATTGAATATCGCTATTTGATTAGGACAATGCATATTGATCAACATGTGAGCAAAAGCATCACAGTAAATATGCTAGAATTATCTACAATAGCTAAATTTCATTAGTTTAGTATATTGAAAATTATTTTATACCAAGTACAATTTATGTCTGTTCAAAAAAAAAAAAAAAAAAAAAAAAAAAATTCATAAAGATTCAAATTCTGCTAAGAGTAAGATTTAGTGTGTGAAGTACATTAGTTTTTGATAAATCAAAAACAAACTTGTTTTGAATTATCGGTAAATTGTTTCTTTAGAAAGTAGAGAAATACATTTGGAAAAAAATCGTAAATCAAATTTTATTAGAAAAAAATCACAGATTTTATTTTTAGGCATTCTCGCCAAGGCCTATGGTACGTATTGCGATAAACTTGAGTCAAGATACGATAAAGTATTGCACAATTCTACATAGTTCAGTGATACATTTTAAATGTAGCTTAAAAGTTATTTATGTACACTACATGACAGTAAAAATTAATGGTAAAAACTAACAAAAAAAAATGTAATTCAAATGTTCCATTTCCATTTATTGCAATTACAGAGAAAGTGGATCAAGTTTCTTGCTACTTAAATATAAAAAAAATGCTCTCTACTTCCTATCGGTCTGTCTACCTAACTCCTTGTACTGCCTTGCTCACCACTAACCCCTCACAGCGAGGTAGCAGTAAAGCAACACTCTGCAGAGCGGAGGCCCGGAAATTGTCCTCGAGTTTTAAAATCCATATTAAAGAGATAAAAAAATCGCTATTATATCATTACAAAAAGTTTTGTGATGTACTGCCATAGTGGTGTTTTTTCCCACCCCTACATGGAACTGTTGTAGAAAACCTCAATAAGTCAATCTTACATTTCCATAGCAGTCCTCATCATCCTCAGACATTGCTGGCAGGTAGGGTGTGAGTTTTGGGGGTGTCTGCAGGTGCAGGTCTCCCCAAGAGATGTTGTCGAAAAAGGGGTGTTGTTTCAAAGGGTCGTAGCCTCCCATCTCTTCGCACCCAAGACGGTTTGAGGGGTCCAGTGACTGACAAAGAGAAATGACAAATTTAAACAAAAAAATATTTGTATACTTTTTTCTCGATTACGACATCACATAACTTACCAAAAGCTGTTTGACAAGATCCTTGGCTCTTGGGAAGAATTTCTCAGGAAATTCATACTCCAGCTTTATTATCTTCTGGAATATTAAGTACTCATTTCTATGACGAGAAACATATTAAAAATATTTATTAGAGGGATCGCACGGCACATTTAATCATATTTCTTCTGAACAGTTGTGGTTGCTTCCTTTTGTGTCCAGTTACCATGGCCACAAGGAAGAAGTGTCAGTTTGACTTGCAGTCAAACAGCCAAGTAATTGTGTTCGCTGAATGTATTATTGTTTACAAACCCTTTCTGTTTGAACGACATACTTCTTGGCTGGTTTTGTCACCACAACAACGGGCACTTAACACTGATAAGTAGTCGACAACACGCTACTTACTCAAGGGAGTGAGTACACATTCAATCTACTATGAGGCTTTACAAAATGGGATTGATGTTTCGGATGAGGTCTGTTTGCTTAACAAGTCCACCACACTCAAAGTTCGATACAACACGGTCCAATATAATGCGATGTACTATATAACGCCATCGTGCCGAGGACCCTGAATTTGCGCTATTTTTCACCAAATTGTCATGTATTTACAAACCTACTGTCATGACCCTTTTGGTCATGTCCTGTGTTGGTTTACGCTACATGACAGTTACATATCTTCATTGCTACATTTAGACTTTCTTGTTGTTTGCTGCTGGCCACTCTTTGAGTTACAGTAAGCGTCACACTAAGCTAATGCCCTGTATTTTTTGTGCCCAAGCATTCTTACCTGCAAGCTCCTCCCTGCCATCCTTTGCATCCTGGAAGACACGACCTTCGCAGACATGCGACCAGATCGTAACACTTACACAGTAAATCTTTATGAAAGTCTCCAAAAAGATGGATAAAAAAAAACAACTAAATAAAATAAACTATCAACTCAGTGATGTCTAAACATACTGGTGGATAGTGCCTGCCACATTCTGTGACATGGAAGCACAATTCACCTTTCACGTCAGGTCACTATCCACCAAGCAGATTTAGGCAGCCAAGCGACAGCACACAACTTTTTCGATAAGAAATAGATAAAAAATAAGTATTTAAAGGACCCCCAATGACCGCGTTATATCTAACTTTGAGTGTACTTGTAAAATTAGTTGCGGTTTTATCTTTAATAATAACTTTTTTCGTTGTCATGACCAATAGTTGTGTGCAAAAAATAAAACTAACAGTGTACTTACCCAGCTCTGAATGGTGGTAATCCAGCCACCAATTGATAGATAATACATCCCAATGCCCAGAGGTCAGAGCTAAAAATAAATAAATATTATAGTTAAAAAAAAACAGACCAAATGTTATAGCTTGCATACAATATACCAAAAAGTATCCAAAAAAACACCTATAGTCAATTAAACATTGTCATTAGTGGCTACGGCTGTGGGCAACCTGGGGATGCGTTAAAAAAAATACTTCACAAGATGCCAGTAGCTGCATTTGAAGTATCATAAGGAGTCAGTATCTAGCAGCTTTATCTGGCTTTGGATGCGCTTGTCAGCTGTTAGTGTGAACCTTGTGCGTGTTACACTTGCCGTACTGTTGTTTACAGTGAATGGTCATTAGCGCTATTCCAGCATTGATCCTGTTGCTGCTGTGTTGTGCAATATACTTATTAATAAATGACCATGTGGTCAAAGAAAGCTACCTTTTAATTTCCTTTTTCTCATGCACCTTAAATTATTATTAGAGGTAAAAAAAATAGTTATTACATATAATTTCGGAAATAACTCACTTGCTTCTAATGAACAATCTGTGATCCTTGCAGTTTAAACTTTAGGTAAATAATTGCCCATGCATTAATTAGAGCAAATATGATCATTTATAAATAAACACATATAACAAAAAGATTACTTTAGTCCCCTTAAATCGAGAATCAGTTACCTTTTGCAGGCGGATTTCTCCGTTAGCAGCTCTGGAGAAACATACTGTGCTGTTCCAACAAAAGAATTGGCTCTTGCTGCAAAACAAGTGAAGTGAAACATTTATGACACTTGACAGGCATGTTATTTAATGCACTGAAAGGTAGAAACAGAATAGGTTTGTACCTTGCTTACTGTCCGATGATAATTGTTTTGCTGTCCCAAAATCTGTTATCTGAATGTGCATGTCTTCACTCAAAAGAATATTCTCTGGTTTTAGATCTCTGAAAAATAAAAAGTTGGTTATATTTAAGTTCGTTTAAGGGCCAGGCACGTGGTGTAGGGCCATTAAATACTCACCGATGGATTATCCCCTTATTGTGCAAGTATTCTAGAGCACTAACAATTTCTGCTGAATAGAATCTAGTGCAGGTCTCATCAAATGAACCGATTTTACGAATGTATTTGAGGAGTTCACCATTCTTTGCGTAGCTGAGGCCAAAATCTAAAAAATGCTAGTTAAGGATAGAAACAATTAAAAAGAAGGTCAAACAGAACCAATGTTTCTCATACATTTATTTATATATATTTATATAAACGGTGGCCCGTCACGTAAAAAGGTCGGTCTAAACCGCAGATGACCAATCACAAATAAGCAGCTGCTGAACGCAGGAGGGAAGGCTGGCAGATAAGACATCACTGAATGCATAAGTTTCATGAAATAATTGCCACATAGTTAATAAAATACTCACTGCAGTGTTTCCTGCTAAATAATTTGTCGACCCGCCACAAATAGATTTGGCGCTATGTGTTCGCCCAAGCTCAACACATTATAACGCACCTGGTCTGCTAGATAATAAAGTTAAAGTTAAAGTTAAAGTACCAATGATTGTCACACACACACTAGGTGTGGCGAGATTATTCTCTGCATTTGACCCATCACCCTTGATCACCCCCTGGGAGGTGAGGGGAGCAGTGGGCAGCAGCGGTGGCCGCGCCCGGGAATCATTTTGGTGATTTAACCCCCAATTCCAACCCTTGATGCTGAGTGCCAAGCAGGGAGGTAATGGGTCCCATTTTTATAGTCTTTGGTATGACTCGGCCGGGATTTGAACTCACAACCTACCGATCTCAGGGCGGACACTCTAACCACTAGGCCACTGAGTAGAAGACGGAGTGGGGGTGATCAATAGTGTTGCCAACTTAGCGACTGTGCTGTTATTTAGCAAGTAATTAGAGCCCTACAGACATACTGTCATAATCTAGTGGAGACTTTTCAAAATTCTAAAATGAAAGCATGTAACGTTCTTCCCTGCGAGCACCAGGTGCTGCTGTGGGCACCTGCCCCATTTAAATGCACTCACACTCTTGTGACTTAAAAAAACGAGGGACGGAAGAAAAGTTTGTTTGTAGTTCTAATAGGGATGTAACAAACCATATTAATGATAACTGCGGTAAAACTCCCAATGGTTTGTATTACTGTTTTAAATGAAAATTATCGGGAAACCGTGACAGATAACTGCATTTTGATAGACTCACAGACTAACTGGCGCCAACTCGCTAGCTTAAATGCTAACATGAAAACAAGAGTCTTTACGTCTTTCCCCATTGAAAGGGGCTGTTTGCAATTTGCTCAGTTACATTTTTGAAGCAAAAAATATAACAAGAACACCATTGGCTAGCTTATGTTACCATTAGTGGTAAGCGGGCAGGATATAATGCTTAAAAAACATTGGAAAATTGGCGCCCTCGAGACATCTTGTTGCAAACAGACCCTTTAAGAAACAACATACCCCAATCTAAACTTATACAAACACATTGCTGTCTGAGCAACTAAGATATTAAGTTGTGTACATTGAAGCTACAAGCTGTGCGCTCTTAGGAGTGATCATTCTCTACTCGGAGGAATACAAGACAAAGTTGTTTTGAGGAACTCTGAACAGAGTAAGATGCTACATAGCTCGCCAGAAATGAAAACAGATTTTAATTGTTTGTACAAACTCATTTTTAAAACAACAAAAGCTTAGCCATTAAAACAGATGAATGATAAATGTCTGTATTTTTTTGTCATTCAATAGATAAGTAAATACTTTTTGAGCACATTCAACATTAACGTGATAACAACAACTGTGATCATTTTGTATGTAATTTTCATAGTTACATCCTTAAGTTCTAAACATGTCTTGATTTTAATGCTTTTTTCTCACTTGTTACGGCCAATTGTGTAAATTTGACAATTATGACATCACGCGCACCATCCCACACAACAAATAGATTACTGTCACGTGGAAAAACACTGAGAAAGTACATACATCTACATGATGATATTTCGAATTACAGAACAGCTCAAAAAGGATACACAACTTCTCATCGTCTTGAAATGTGAAGTAGAGTTTGACGAAGAATGGGTGCTCGAGATTCGACATCAAATCTCTTTCTCTTTTCACATACTGGGCTTTGTTCTGCTTCATAATGTGCCGCTTCTCTAGTATCTTAACTGTAACAGGAAGAAAGTAGATGAATACACCTGCTTGGAAATTGAAACAGGGTATTATTATTAATACTTAATTAATATTAATACTTACTTGCATATTCTTTGCCAGTTGTCTGCTCTCTTGCCAGGACAACCTTGAAGAAAAATAGAGTGTCAATTGAAGAGGATGACTCATCCAAGTACATTAATGAAAGGAATGCTAGCATGTAGCAACGACTACCAAGGTGTAATTAAAAAGTAAAGAGGAATGCATGATATATACCGTCGAGAAGGAGCCCTCTCCCAGTATTTTGCCAAATTTGAAGTCCTCTGGTTTTTTCTTGCGGGGCTGTGGGGCCTGAGCCACCTTCTGCGCGCGGAGGTTCGAGCCCTGGCTGCTGGCAGACGCTCCTACAGCACGTGCCTCTGAGGGCGAGCCCTCCATGCCAGGGCAGTGGCTGCTGCTGCTGCTTGCGCCTGGGATAGCGAGTGGCGAGCAGGAGTCAGCGTGGTTCCTTACCATTGATGGATGCGAGCGGGAACAAATGACAACGCTGGGCTGAATAGGCACAACATCATACTGGAACAAGAAGAGTAGGAAGAGAAAACAGTCAACGGGGTGATTAAACACACTGAAAACCACACATGTGGATTCAATTGTGCATCTTGACTTAACAGTCGTGGTTCACATAGACCTGCAAATGCTGTATTGTACATTACAAGCCAATAGTAGTAAACGATAGCAACCTGTAAATAAACCCCGAGGGCATCAGTATTTATGTGACATACATTTGACAGACTGTACACGAGGGGTCACCAACCTTTTTGAAACCAAGAGCTACTTCTTGGGTACTGATTAATGCGAAGGGCTACCAGTTTCCATCCATCCATTTCCTACCGCTTATTCCCTTTGGGGTCGCGGGGGGGGGGGGGGGGGGGGGGGGTGCTGGAGCCTATCTCAGCTACAATCGGGCGGAAGGCGAGGTACACCCTGGACAAGTCGATACCTCATCGCAGGGGCTACCAGTTTGATACACACTTAAATAAATTGCCAGAAATAGCCAATTTGCTCAATTTACCTTTAACTCTATGTTATTATTAATAATTAATAATATTTATCTTTGTGGAAACACTGATCATCTTAATGATTTCTCACAATAAATATATATAGAAACAGATAAATATCAATATGCAACACTTCATTTTTATATTTTCTCTAAGTGCACATTTTTCAAATTGAACATTTTCAAATGATCACTTCTAAGACAGTCTTGTGAAATCCTAATATCCCATTTTAACTAGCTAGCCACTAACATTTTTTAACAAATCATGACTTACTTTGCACCATGTTTGTACAAATAATAGCTCATGTAAAATACAAAAGTCAACTCTCATATTTTTAAATAAATCATGTCACACTTCGAACTCGACACCAAATCTGTTATCTATTTCTTTGTCAGTTACCGTAGTGAAGACCAAGTCTTTAAAATACTATTATTTGAGTTTTGTCTCTCTTAAAATTAAAAATGTCGAGCAAAGCGAGATCAGCTTGCTAGTAAATAAATACAATTTAAAAAATAGAGGCAGCTCACTGGTAAGTGCTGCTATTTGAGCTATTTTTAGAACAAGCCAGCGGGCTACTCATCTGGTCCTTACAGGCTACCTGGTGCCCGCGGGCACCGCGTTGGTGACCCCTGCTGTACACTTTGTCAGAGAAGTTAGTTTAGTTTAGTCTTTATTTGAAGGGACAATGCACAGAAACATTAAGCTCAAAGACAGATATGTTCTGCACCAGATTATAGCTAAATAGCTCATTTCCATCTGTAGTCCCTGGCTACCTAATTAAAGAGATACAAAAAAACATGCAATAAAATAATAATAAAGAGGCATAAGCGCTAGAAAAGCAAAGATCTCCCATTAGTGTTTTGACAATGGCATAGTAGCGCTGGACAAGATGATCTGTTCAGTGTTTGTATGGAAACGGGAGCAGAGTCGATAGCTTCCACTAGTTTTCCATATAAACTTTTGTCATATAAACTTTAAGCAAAAACACCAGTCTTTGAATATGCTGTGTTTTTCTATCTCCCCTGTTGCCAAAAGAGATCACCACCTGAATTTAACAAATATCCTTCCATTGGATAGTTCCTGCATGGGTGATCATGTTTCAGCTAGTTAGTCAACCCCAACTCAAGCATCATAAGGAAATTGCCGACAACTACCAAAATGGGGTTGAGAACTGTCCAACTCATTAAAAAGTGGAAGGACAGTAGGGTAATTGACACAAGATCTTGCCGAAAAATGAATGCAACTCTGGACAAAAATAAATGTGACATTGCAGAAACGTGTGTCAAGTAACGTGCCACAATCAGAGCTAAAGACAAACTCAATTAAAGTTAACATGAAACCAAATAGACTGAAAAGATACAAATAATATGCATCTTATTGGACAAGGATCCTGATCACAATTCCCACAATACTAATTCAGAGCAGCTATCACCATTTAGACTAGAGGAACAAAGTCTAGAAACGAAAACAGAAATCGAAAAAAGCAGCAGCTCTTGGGCCTAGTGTTTAATTTTTTAAAGACAAGTTCATATGACAGGTGAACATTGATGGCACATTTCTGTATTTACAGGCATACTGGTGCAAAATCCACCCATAATTATTTTGCACCCAGAGACAACAAACAGTGAGAGGTTGTAAATTCCAATGGGTTGTTTGGAGCTTCAGTAATTTAGCCTTTTGAGTGACAACAACATGACACCACTACGGGTGCGTTCACGCTGGTCGTCTAGTTACTCCGGTCTGGACCAGAAATAAAGTAAATCTGGTTTGCGTTCATGCTGGTATTTTGGTCAGCGGACCAAATAATAATCTCAGTTAAACAGATGCATAAAGACACGCCTCCATTGGACAGGGTATGATAGACCGATAGATACTTCATTGATTTCGTAGGAAATTCAAGTGACGTCTGTACACGCCTACTCATAGGTCTTTCCTCACTTTGCCAAACCTGAGATGTAATGAAGAGAATATAAAATTGCATAAAGACATCATGAAAGTTACCAGATATGTTGTGCGGTGTTCACTTTAGAGCACATTTCTGACAACGTAACCGATCTGTCATGAGCAACACAACCGCTTGGAAAAGGGAGAGGTATGTTTGTCGCTTCTGGATTTGCATTTTTAACTTTTATTTTCACACATTGTGTTGCTATGGATTGCCAGGTTACGGTCTCACTTGGTGACATCATAGCCAGTGTTTTGGCCAGGGTTCACTTTTTCCCCCCCTAACTCAAGACTATAATATGCTGATAGTCTGACTGAGACCCATCTCTCAGGCGGTCTCGGCCCTGGCCTTGTTTGGTCTGGTCCTTTAGGTCCCTGGTCTACATTCACACCTTGATCAAAGGAACTGGAGAGCAGATGGGCTGTAGTCCGTTTAACCGGACCCAAAATGACAAGTGTGAACGCACCCTAATACTCATTATTAGTCAGTTCTGTTGGCCTAGCTTTATCTCATTCACTACCAAGGTGTGGCCATTTAGCCGGTCTTCCCAGGAATAGTTGTCAGTTGGCCATGTCCCTTGATCCGCTGCTATGATCCACAGCGTAACGGTTGCTAGTAGGATCCAAGACATCAATAACACGCCGAGGACGCATCCCGGCTTCATGAGGCCTATGCCAACTTTCTTTGCTAACTAACGCTAAAGCTAACGTTAGCCACCTCGTCAAGCCACACTGACTGCGAGTTACAAACTTGCGCTACAAATTAGCTTAACGGCAGGTTGCAGACAGGCAACTTGAAGCGGTTTACAATTTTCACTTAGGCGTCGCTCGTCAGTTGAGAGTGAATTGGTTGTCGTGTGCCTGCACCAAACAGCGGGTTGACAGTCACTGATAAAGCTAAAAAGAATGACCTAAACATAGGTGAAACACTAGCTAGCAGTAGCATCACTCGAAAGCGCGAACCTGTTTAGCTAGCATTAGCCACACCGACTAATAAACTATACCACCAATAACAGTATCATGTAGGTTATGAATCAACACCAACCCTCTCATATGTAATACATATACATGTTAACACAAATGTTAATGAAACTAAATGATTGTAGCAAATTTTAGCTTAAGTTAGCTCAAATTAGCGTGCTAACGTTGCTATTTGCGGCTAGCACCGCTCTTCACATGAAGGCCCGTCCTAACTATTTGTTGTCAAACAGCCGCCACACGCCACATTTCCTGCACCGGCTTCGTAGTGTGCTTCGTCTTCAAGTTCTAACACTCACCAGCTGACTTGTAGCTCTTGCCATGGGAGATTTCCGCGAGTATTTATTTGGAATAAAATAATTAGAGAAGCTCCGGTAATGGCTGCCTCTGCGCCTTCATTTTCGAGCTGTGACGTCGTTCCACAACAATGTTACCGCAGGACGGCAGAGGAGAGTCCCGCTGTGTCCGCCCCCTCGCCACACTTACAACCGACTCAACTTTATTTTACTGGAAGGCTCCGTCAAATGACTCAAATAAGTAGTTTTGATTCTATAAACGTTTTAGATACATGTATTGTATCTACTCTTGTTTTGTTTTTTTGTCACAAGATGTTGCGTTCACTGACCGCGTTTTTCATTTATTCACTCAGGTGAAGGAGTGGGAAAGTTGAAGACCTACGTTAAAGTGTATACATATATATTCGGTATACGTTCAAAACAAAGTTTAATAAAACATTTTATGAAAATACACACACACGCAACTTGATATCCCAGATGTATTTATTTATTTATATAAAAACATCAGTTAATGACATTATGTACCATAACAACAAAATCACAGAATACATGGACGCTCTTTCTATTGTTAACCAGCCATTCAATTTCTAAGGAGTTTAAATAAGTTTTAATGTGACGACTTTGCTGCAGCTGCTACTTCCTCTTTAATGTGTGAGACATGTTCTGACTCATCGTTGTTTTTTTCATATTCTGCTTCATCATCCTCATCCTCCTCTGATGTGTCAGTGTCCTCACTAGAATCCTCCTCTTCCTCCTCCTCCTCCTCAGGTACCCTGCATACACAAATGGGTTTTGGACAAACGTCAATATTTTTTAAGTACAGTACAGGGGACCAAGCTCAATAGTCGTATGTATTGGTTATAAAAATACATTACATGAAAAACAAGATGCTCACCTATGACGTCTGTTGAGATTCATACATTCTACTCCTGAGTCAACGTCAAATGGATCTGTTGACAAAAAAAAAAAACCCAAAACAACAAACATTAATTTGCTTTCCTGAGCTATTATACAAGCTCTAAACTTCATTCATTGACCAGAATATGGGACGGACCAACAATTACAAATACAGTGGTTGTTGAAGGGCCCTACTTATCACAATAAGATTTTTGACAAAAATATGCCAACATTTTGTGGTATTTGTATACCCTGTTGTTTATCGTAGGGTCAACTATTGCAAATATTGCTCTTTTGGGGGTTAAATCACCAAAATGATTCCAGAGTGCGGCCACCGCTGCTCCTCAGTGGTTCCCTCACGTCCCAGGGGGTGGAACAAGGGGATGGGTGAAATGCAGAGGGTAATTTCACCACACCTAGTGTGTGTGTGTGTGACTATCAGTGGTACTTTAACTTTAATAAACTAATTAAGTTGCCCAAACAAAGAATCCCAAGCGCTGGTGACACTTTTTGTGCTATATTGTTGTTGAGTATAGCTGCAAAATAAGCCACCAGGGGGCCGAATAGTGAAGTCAATTATATAGCGCTTTTCTCTAGTGCTTCAAAGCACTTTACATAGTGAACCCCATTATCTAAGATATATTTAAACCAGTGTGGTTGGCAAGGAGACAACAGCTGTGACTAGGAAGGCAGAAGCAGGGATCGAACCTGGAACTCTCAAGTTGCTGGCACGGCCACTCTACCAACCGAGTTATGAATTAGTTACATGGCATGATATTTCACAACCTGGGATGGTGGACAGTTTGTGCAGGTGATAATGCAGAAGACTGAGGCTGCCCCTAGTGCTCCTTTCCACCCGGACCTACGCAGAAATAGTGTCAACCACCTGAAACCTTCTATACAACAAATTCAGTTGAGGAAAAACCAAAAGAGACAAAATAAGACACACAATCATAAGTAAATTTGATAAACAACACATTAGTGTTCAAATATGAAAATGCAATAGGGTTTTCCAAAACACAACAGATTTAACGGTCTAGTCTTAGTATCTGTACATGCAAAAATTGATAAGTTTTAACCAAAAAAAAAACAATTGTTTCAGGGTAGTTTGGAGGGGGAAGAAAGGCTTTGTTGTGTTTGATTCAAGATGACAGTTAAATATTTACATTTTAATTGTTCCTACAGGAGGGCAGTTATTGGCTTGATCTTAACCAAATGAACTGATCCCAATTTTTTGGCAAACTTACATGTCAGAAGCAAAATGGAAGAAGAATCATTGGTAATACAGTTGTGAAGGCGAGAACCACTATTGAATTCGATAAACAGGGATGTGAGCACCCTTTGAGAAAAAAGAGGAACATTTCCATCAGCCCAAAGTGCTGTCACACAAGCCCTCCAATTTTTTTTTGAAAATCAAGACTACAATTGGGTGCATTTCTACACTGAATTTTACCTAACGTTTTTTCTCTCTACCAAACTCTTTTTGACAAATGTCTTTGTAATTTGATCATTTACTAACAATATTATTATTAAAAATGTTATGCAAAATTCTATAAAATGCATGCAAAAAACTTTAACCTGTAGCTGCGCCCCCTTGAGTAAAATACTCCCGGTGTTGTGACCTCTGTTAACAATCTGTCAATATCCCGTCTCGCTGGCTACTAATGAATACTCTAGAACTACAACTGATTCGGAACTAACAGTGTTCGTATTGTATATGATTAGCAGCAAAATATATAGTCATCAATGCTGTGGCTCAGACAGTGAACGGAGGTGACAACAAGTAAGCTATCTAGATTGTTAGCTAACTAGCAAGCTTGTTTATGTGCTCCTGATCGTCTCCCTGTCCTGCAAATTGGTGCGGCGTTTAGGCACAAGAAACAGCGAGTGCCTGCGGCTGAGGTGAGCGTTCCAACAAATTTTGTTTGGATCCTATCTTTATTGATAGTTACAATAGAATAGAAGGGACTTTATTGTCATTATATTTGCATATAACGAGATTAAGGACTCCAACTTAAGGTGCGGTAGTGGGAACAAATATGGGATAAAAATAAATTACACAAGAAGTTATAAAGATAAAACTAAGAATTTAAATAAATACTATCCAATAAAAATAATAAGCAATCCTGTACAATATACAAAATACTATACAATATACAGAACAAGACAAGAGTTCATTAAAAAAACGCAAAAGTGATATTTTGAAGCAAAAATAAATGTTTAAAAACAGAGATTTCACATGCCTGAAAAAAGAACTTGTAGCAAAATATGAAGGTGGCTCATCGCCGTCTACGCCAACAAGTGTCTTTCATCAGGGTAAATGTTATTCCTCATTTTTATGTATTTCACATTTTTTTCTACATGTAAAACTAATTATGCTACATAAAATATGTTTTGTGTTAATATTTTTGGGTCTGTAGAACAGAGTCATTGTATTTTCGTTATTTTTTATGGTGAATATTGTGTCAGTTTCCGTACAATTATTTTTTTGTCGGTCCGGTTGGAATGGCTTACTAAGAAAAGCTGAGGTACCATTGGAAGGGTCCCTTTCTTTTCTTTAAAGGGGCTGTTTGAACCCCTGATGCAGATGCCCAGATGGCGCTAACTTCCCAAAGTATTGTAAGCATTTTACCCAGCCCTCTTTCGGCTTTTAGTATGTAATGACGCAAACTACACCTGTACATACAACTTGGTGTGTTTTTAGCTAATGATAGTGAGTTAGCAAAGTTTAGCTACTAACCTTGGCAATCATTAAATGTATGTCGTAACAAAATGACAGCAAATTATTAGGTGCTTCTCCTGGACTGCCTTTATGGCTTTTGCGGTCTCTGCGTTTACGTGGGGATGAGACACTGACAAGCCTAAAGTCAGAGAAATTCCTTAGACGACAACCATTTTTATTCAATAGAATTAGTAATTGTGAAAAATGTGTTCTGTTAAACCACTAATGGTAACATAAGCTAGCCGGTGTTCTTGCTATATTTAAAAAGTTGAACTTTGAGCAAGTTGCAAACAGCGTCTTTAGGGTACAACATACACTACTGTATCCCAGAGGTTCGTATCATTTTTGACCTAAGAGCCCAACTTTTCCACTACAAAGGAGACTCGGCCCCAATCCAATATTAGCACTTAATACGTCATCTTACTTTTAATTTTAATCCTATTGAATTATTATATCTAACCGACTTACAGTTCAACAGGACATACCTTGTCAAATGATATGAAACCACCTGTTAATCATAAAGATTATCAGATATGATCAGCGACACCTACACGGGTGTTGGAATGTGCAGGACTCCCTTGAAAAAGAGATTATTGATCTCAATGGGACTTTCCTGGGTAAATAAAGGTTAAAAAAGGGATTGGGTCAGGCTGATTGAATAAATAAATGAATGGAATACACTGCAAAAGAAGGGACTCATAAAACTGCTTAAAATAAATGTACATACAATTATGCCATGCTATAATAAACACATTCTAACTAAATTAATAATACATAATATATGTTTCCTAAATCAACTGTAAATAAAATGGAAAAAAAAATAAAACAAATGAAAATATAGCTTCACCACTTCATTAATAGTTGTTTTGTTTAAGAAACTTCTCTATGACTTTAGCTTCAGACTTCTTATGTTTGTTGATATTCATGTTTTGTAAATGCAAACACTCTGCACCTTATTGCTCTTTTACCCTGCACTACAACGAGCTAATGCAACAAAATGTAATTCTTATCTGTACTGTAAAGTTCAAATTTGAATGACGATAAAAAGAAGTCTAAGTCTAATTACTGCCACATGTGGTGAAAAAGTGTATTACAACTGAGCGCTGCGGTCCACACGGACCACAGCTGAGAAACATCTTTTTTGACAGCCCTCTAGGGGCAATTGTGACTCAACAATGGGCCACAATCTCCTCGTGAGCCCAATAGTTAAGAAACACTGCTGTACCCTATTGTACCAAACCCAAGACAGTACACCCCTTCCTGAAAAATATGAGACTTATACAACAGGTGGCGCCAAAAGGCTTTTCCTCAGGCAAGCTTTTTTTCCTGTCACTCACACAGTGACCTGGAGAGATGTAGCCATCACACAGATATGTTGTTTTTTTAACATGTTATCTCACTGATAGGAAAATAGGATTAAAAAAAAGAAAAAAAGAGTAAAATACTGTTCCAAAAACAAGTCTTGAAAAAGAGGGGTTGTCTTATATTCAGGTCAATACACTAAAACAGTATGGCAAGACTTAGACTTTTCTAATTTTGTTGTTAACCAAAAAAAAACAAAACAAAGAAAACATTGCATGTATAATACAGTCGAGTTCATTATTACCAAATTCGTCGTCCTCAGGTTTGGTTGTGAGAAAGTCCTTTTCGACAGTGAGCAACTCATCCTCTGACTGGCACGCAGCGTAGCGCTCGAGCAGCTCCTTATTGAGCTCCAAGAACACGGTGCCCCACTTAAATTTCTTCAACAAAAGCACAGCCAGCTCTTTGAAACCTGCCAAAAATGAAATATAACAATGTGAGTGTATGTAAATATGATACATTTCGGAGTAATGCGATGATTGTAGAATAGTGTGCGTAGGCCTTACCTACAATACAAAAGGTGGCAGCGAAAGCTTCAACACAAGATAATTTGCAAGGCTTCCCGTAGTTGACAGGGTTTGCAGCGACAAGGTACGGCAGTAAGCGCGGATGACTTCCGATCATCTTATTGAACGGCGTCTCCTCCAGTTTGGCCCAGGAGCAATCAATCACTGCGAGTCCATGCTGGGCCACGATCTCCCTGTGAGACACGTTTGATGAAGTTCAGATCCCCAAACAAAAAATGAGATAAAAGAGGTACACATTTTGATTTTACTCAATATTAAGTACACAAAACCTTCTCGTGAGTTGAATGGTGAATGCACAAACTATTGTTTTGGGTTTGATTGGACATTCTTTTTATGCCGGTTGAGAATACTTCATATACAGATACATATATTTTACTATTTATGTATACAATACTAAGCGGTCTAGCTCCATCCTATCTTGCTGATTGTATTGTACTATATGTCCCGGCAATAAATCTGCATTTTCTATTCGGGCTCCAGTACTCTGGAATGCCCTCCCGGTAACAGTTAGAGATGCTACCTTAGTAGAAGCATTTAAGTCCCATCTTAAAACTCATTTGTATACGCTAGCCTTTAAATAGACCCCCCTTTTAGACGAGTTGATCTGCCGTCTCTTTTCTGCTCTGTCCCCCTCTCCTGCGTGGAGAGGTTATTAGGTGACCACAGATGATGCACTAGCTGTTCAAAGTCAGGACCCGGGGTGGACCACTCATCTGTGCATCAGTTGGGGACATATCTGCGCTGCTGACTTGTCTCCACTCCAGATGATCCCCTGCTGGCCCCACTATGGACTGTACTGTCACACTATTAACTAGATCCACTCGACGTCCATTGTACCGGTCGCCCAGGGGGTTGGGGTCCCCACATCAGCGGCCCCCTCCAAGGTGTCTCATTGTATCCCATTGGATTGAGTTTCTTCTTGCCCTGATGTAGGATCTCATTGTGGCTTGTGCAGCCCTTTGAGACACTTGTGATTAAGGGCTATATAAATAAACTTTTGATTGATTGACTGATATATATATATATATCCATATATATATATATATATATATATATATATATATATATATATATATATATATATATATATATATATATATATAAAATGTTATACATTTAACAGTTGCTATAAATGTTATACATGAAGTTGACTCACCTTCTCCAATATCATAAACTGCAACACGAATAAGGCCAAAACCCTATTCGCAAGCGTTGACAGACTGACCAACCCCCCAACACAAATACCAGCCGAACTCCATTCCACGCAGAAATGCAATGAGTTTGCATTCTTTTATACTGATAAAATTGAAGGCATCAGACGCGCCATCAATATCTCAAGCAAAAAAGTTGGATCACCACCCCATTTAGGCAAAAGTAACAGCAATGATGGCAAGCTTTAATGCCATAGACTCTAAAACTCTAGTGGAAACGGTGACAGCTCTAAAGTCATCCACCTGCTGCCTTGATGTTTTACCTACCAACTTCTTTAAGAATGTTTTTGACTGCCTATCAACAGACGTATTGCAAATAGTTAATAATTCTATTCAATCGGGGAATTTCCCGAAGGCTTTCAAAACTGCAGTCATTAAACCTCTTCTAAAAAAGCGGAGCCTAGATGCCTCTGTTATCAACAACTACAGACCAATTTCAAATCAACCATTCATAAGTAAAATAATTGAGAAAGTTGTCCTCCAACAACTAAATCACTTCTTGGCTTCTACTGGCTGCCACAACAATTTCCAGTCAGGATTTCGACCTCTTCATAGCACAGAGACTGCCCTTCTTAAAGTTATAAATGACATCCGTCTAAACACAGACTGGCAAAACTTCAGTATTAATGCTATTAGACCTCAGTGCTGCATTTGACACTGTCGACCACTCAATACTTTTGGACAGGTTGGAAAACTGGGTGTTTTAAGCTGGTTCAAGTCATATCTACAAGATAGGAACTATTTTCTTTCCATTGGTGACTTTGTATCAGAACCAACCAACGTAACGTGTAGAGTCCCCCAAGGTTCAATCTTGGGGCCGACTTTATTTAACATCTACATATATGCTCCCACTAGGACAAATCATGCAAAATAATAACATTGACCATCATTGCT
Organism: Nerophis lumbriciformis; assembly: GCF_033978685.3. Lineage (NCBI taxonomy): Eukaryota > Metazoa > Chordata > Actinopteri > Syngnathiformes > Syngnathidae > Nerophis > Nerophis lumbriciformis. The sequence continues at coordinate 6,214,294 of NC_084558.2, read as the reverse complement.
ATGCCGATGACACCCAAATCTATGTAGCGCTATCACCAAATGACTATTGCCCCATTGATTTTCTGTGCCAGTGCATTGAGCAAGTCAAACACTGGATGTGCCAACATTTCCTACAACTAAATGAAGATAAAACTGAGATAATTGTTTTTGGTGCTAAAAAAGAAAGGTTTAAAGTCATCCAAAACCTTCAATCACTGTCCCTGAAAACCTCAAATAAAGCCAGAAATCTTGGGGTTATTTTAGATTCTGATTTAAATTTCGACAGTCACATCAAATCAGTAACAAAATCGGCCTACTGTCACCTCAAAAATGTAACAAGACTTAGAGGGCTAATGTCAGCTCAAGACTTAGAAAAACGTGTACATGCCTTTATTACCAGTAGGCTAGACTATTGTAATGGTCTCCTTGCAGGTCTTCCCAAAAAAACTGTCAGGCAGCTACAGCTTGTTCAGAACGCTGCTGCTAGAGTTCTAACAAAGACCAAAAAATGTGAGCACATTACACCAATTCTTAAATCCTTACATTGGCTCCCTGTACATCAGAGAATTGATTTCAAAATCCTCCTGCTCACATATAAATCACTACATGGTCTAGGGCCAAAGTATATCACTGATATGCTCCCACTATATAAGCCCTCTAGATCACTAAGATCTTCTGAGACCAATCTGTTAGCGGTTCCCAGAGTAAACTCAAATCAAGGGAGAGCATCATTCAGTCACTATGCAACAAATAGCTGGAATAAAATTCCTGAAGATGTCAGACTTTCCCCAACTCTGACTACTTTAAAAACTAGACTGAAAACGTTTATGTTCACCTTAGCTTTCAGCTAAATCTTTTAATCTTTTAACGTCCGCACTGTTTTTATTTTTATTGTCTGCATTTTAATTTGGCTTTTACTTTCTTTCATTTCACTTTGTTGTCTGTGAAGCACTTTGAGTCTGCCTTGTGTATAAAAAGTGCTATACAAATAAAGTTGCCTTGCCTTTAGCAAGCCTTACTTTACACTTCCTTGTGGAAGTGGAAAATATTTATTTCAATTTACAGTATTTCCTAGGGGGAAAATTAGTTCCTGGATTTAAACGAATCGACACATTTGTTATTTTTGTATGACCACAAACACATCTGTTAATGCTAACTATTAGTGCAATAGGGCTATGTGCAATAATACCAGCACTTTAACTTCTATGTAATCATTTAGCACTTCTCCATCTGCTTTAAGCACTTTAACTACCGTATTTTCCACACTATAAGGCGCACCTAAAAACCTCAAATTTTCTCAAAAGCTGACAGTGCGCCTTATAATCCGGTGTGCCTTATATATGGACCAATATTTGAGCCACAACAGGTCTCGCAACTGCGGTAAGCAGCCGCCGACTTCATTTTCCCTCGTAGAAGAAGAAGCGCGCGGTGCATGCTGGGATATATGACTGCGCGAGGCGTGTCGTTTCATTTCCATTTGTGTGTTTATGTAAAGACCAGTGGATCGTAAATGCCTGGGCTGATATATCAGTCTCAACTGTGGTCCGAGCTTTCAGGAAGGCAGGAATTGTCACTGAACTTCTAGACAACGCTGACTCGATTAATGACGACTTCGACGAGACGGAGCCGGCATGTTGGATGCCGTATTCGCCCAACTGTTTAATTCGGACACTGAAGAATTTGAGGGATTCGTGGATGAGGAATAACTTAATAAAATGAGCTTTACATGTTTATTTTGTGTGTTGTGTTGTGTGACATTAACGTTTGAGCAACGTTGAGTTATTGATATTGTTATTGCTTTGCACTATTTCGAGTGTTACTATATTGTGATTGCACTAACGTTTGATTTACCGTAACAGTATCAGACTGTTTTTTACGTGTTTATTGAATCGAGGAAAAGTTCCCTACCACTTGTGATATGAATGTTGCACTACATGTTATACCTTGCTGTTGTTAAAAGATAAACAAAATACCACGTCACTGACTTCACCTCGGGAAAATAATAAAACAGCTGTTTATTCATTTTGGGAGTGAACGGAGTTGTCAGAACGCTGGTTTGTAATCTATTAATAAAGTTTGACTGACCTATCTGACTGTTTTGTTGACATTCCCTTTAGTGCAGCTCCATCTAATGGATGCATAACGTAACCCCAGCCTCTACTGTAGCGTCTATTCTATGCGCCTTATAATGCGGTGTGCCTTATTTATGAACAAAGTTTTAAAATAGGCCATTCATTGATGGTGCGCCTTATAATCCCGTGCGCCTTATAGTGCGGAAAACACGGTACTATGACGACTTTATTGTTGATCTGTCCTGCGTTGAGGTCATACAGCAAGCTACTGTTTTATATGTGCGCCCATTCCATTTTATTTGTATTACTATATCTGGAGCTGTGTATTTTTTTTAAATAATTATGTCTGATGTTGGAGCTGTCTTACTTTTCTGTTTTTTATAGATCTTGTTGTATTACACCACAACATGGTCTACATCGGAGTTGATGTATTTTATTGTATTGTTTATGTGTAATGTTGGTGCTTTCTGTTTTTTATGGACCTTGTTGTATACCATCAACCCGCCGGGGACTACAAAGGAAATCAACCTTTGGCTACACTCTAGCACATTCACATTCTATATGTTAATTTATGTGCATTGCCCCCATGTCACAAATAAATAAATAATGATAAATGGGTTATACTTGTATAGCGCTTTTCTACCTTCAAGGTACTCAAAGCGCTTTGACAGTATTACCACATTCACCCATTCACACACTGATGGCGGGAGCTGCCATGCAAGGCGCTAACCAGCAGGAGCAAGGGCTGAAGTGTCTTGCCCAAGGACACAACGGACGTGACTAGGATGGTAGAAGGTGGGGATTGAACCCCAGTAACCAGCAACACTCCGATTGCTGGCACGGCCACTCTACCAACTTCGCCACGCATCAGTATCAGTAGAGATGTCCGATAATGTCTTTTTTGCTGATATCCAATATTGTCCAACTCTTGACTACCGATACCAATATCAACCGATACCGATATATACAGTCGTGGAATTAACACACTATTTTGCCTAAGTTTGTTGTGATGCCCCGCTGGATGCATTAAACAATGTAACAAGGTTTTCCAAAATAAATCAACTCAAGTTATGGAAAAAAATGCCAACATGGCACTGCCATATTTATTATTGAAGTCACAAAGTGCATTATTTTTTTTAACATGCCTTAAAACAGCAGCTTGGAATTTGGGACATGCTCTCTCAGGGAGAGATGGTAAAAAATAATGCACTTTGTGACTTCAATAATAAGGAGGTTGAGGTGGGCGGAGTTGAGGTGGGGGGGGGAGGGTAGCGGGGGGTGTATATTGACGCGTCCCAGAAGAGTTAGTGCTGCAAGGGGTTCTGGGTATTTGTTCTGTTGTGTTACGGTGCGGATGTTCTCCCGAAATGTGTTTGTCATTCTTGTTTGGTGTGGGTTCACAGTGTGGCGCATATTTGTAACAGTGTTAAAGTTGTTTATACGGCCCCCCTCAGTGTGACCTGTATGGCTATTGACCAAGTATGCTTTGCATCCACTTGTGTGTGTGAAAAGCTGTAGATATTGTGTGCCTGGGCCGGCACGCAAAGGAAGTGCCTTTAAGGTTTATTGGCGCTCTGTACCTCTCTACGTCCGTGTACACAGCGGCCTTTTAAAGTCATAAATTTGACTTTTTGAAACCGATACCGATAATTTACAAACCAATACCGATAATTTCCGATATTACATTTTAATGCATTTATCGGCCAATAATATCGGCAGTCCTATATTATCGGACATCTCTAAGTATCAGTATTCAGTGTGTCATTCTATTTTCATTTTTCATAGCTTTTTTCCTAACAAAGCAGCCATTTTATACTGTAGTTGCTGTGCAACAACATGGATGCAACTAATGGCATACATACCTGTCACCTGGTGTCACATACTTTGTGCCCATTGGACTCAATACCAGTCCATGAAATCTCTGATTGAGACGCAGGTTGTGCACAAAGCCCTTTCGGGCCAGCTTTCTGCCTGTGCAACGTTTGGGATCACAATGTCCCAGCTCCCACATGGCAAGTGGACAAGGCAGTTTAATTTGGGGGCTCTCTGCTCCTTCCCCCTCCAAGTGAAGACTTGCTACAAAACAGTGACAGAAGGAGGATCACATGACATTGTGATAATGCTAATTAGAAATATTGCCAACTTCCAGTAGATCATTTCGTTTACCCAACATAAATATGACTTGACATGATTGTGTGTTTACCTTCAAATGTAGAGTGCATTTCTTCTGTAAAGGCTTCTAATGATTTCCCCTTCATCTTGTGTCGTTTATCTTTTCCTTTATTATCAGAACGCACAAACTTGCCCGGCTTTTTTCGTCCCATTTTTTGTCACCCGAAACTCCGATTTTTAATGTAATGACTGTCAAAAACAACACGTGCTAGCTAGCATTGTAGTCACCACGATACTGACATTAGCATGTTCGCAAAACAATACTAATATAAATGCCGGGTATCTCTAGGTTTACGTGTACACTTTTGTCTACTATTAGAACTTATATTGATAAACACACGAACCACGAAAGCTTGTGAAATAATCCAAACTTCAACTTTTGGCTACTGTTGTGGAAAGTGCGACTTGCTAGCCTTGATGTGCACGGAGCATGCGCGCAATATATTCTTGTCACGTGATTGGTATCAAACCCGGAAGACTGTATTTTAAAATAAGTCATTATAAATGCTTACATTTTAACCACTAAATTCAACATTTTTCTTCTCGATTAATGAGATATGCCGCTGAATATCGGTCTTCAACTTTTGCATAATGTGATAAAAGCTTGTGAAATAATCCAAACTTCAACTTTTGGCAACTGTTGTGGAAAGTGCGCCGTGCTAGCCTTGATGTGCACGGAGCATGCGCGCAATATATTCTTGTCACGTGATTGGTATCAAACCCGGAAGACTGTATTTTAAAATAAGTCATTATAAATGCTTACATTTTAACCACTAAATTCAAAATTTTTCTTCTCGATTAATGAGATATGCCGCTGAATATCGGTCTTCAACTTTTGCATAATGTGATAAAAGCTTGTGAAATAATCCAAACTTCAACTTTTGGCAACTGTTGTGGAAAGTGCGCCGTGCTAGCCTTGATGTGCACGGAGCATGCGCGCAATATATTTTTGTCACGTGATTGGTATCCAACCCGGAAGACTGTATTTTAAAATAAGTCATTATAAATGCTTACATTTTAACCACTAAATTCAACATTTTTCTTCTCGATTAATGAGATATGCCGCTGAATATCGGTCTTCAACTTTTGCATAATGTGATAAAAGCTTGTGAAATAATCCAAACTTCAACTTTTGGCAACTGTTGTGGAAAGTGCGCCGTGCTAGCCTTGATGTGCACGGAGCATGCGCGCAATATATTTTTGTCACGTGATTGGTATCCAACCCGGAAGACTGTATTTTAACTTAAGTCATTAGAAATGCTTAAATTTTAACCACTAAATTCAACAATTTTCTTCTCGATTAATGAGATATGCCGCTGAAAATCGGTCTTCAACTTTTGGATAATGTGATAAAAGTGCGACGTTCAAGCCTTGAAATACACGGCGCATGCTTACGAAATATTTACGTCACGTGATTCGCATCCACCCGGAAGACTTGTATTTTTAACAGAGGCGATCAGAAACGTTGACATTTTTAAACACTGAATTCAACAATGGGCTTCTCGAATAAGGAGATACATCGCTTGATATTAGTCTTCACTATGTGCATTTGTCTTTTCGGTAAGCAATTGATCGATGTACATGATCTAGACAGCCACATTAATGCAACATGTATTTTGCGCAGTAAACAACGGACTGGCGGGTAAAATGAAGATAGTTGAAGCGCCAAACACATTTGGGTGCGTCACGTTAAAAGCTGCAAAAGTGTTGTTTTTTTCTTCCTATCCTGACATTTGTTTCTCTCTTTAAGGATTAACAACAATATTTTGGCTCAGGGAAACAGAATGCAGGCGAGAGTGCTGCCATCCCCGGTGTCTGGTACGTTAAATGTCATTTACTAAGTCAATAATGTATTCTGTTTGTGTCCTGGCTCCATTTGTGTTGTTGCTAATCATCTTGTCGCTGATAGGACCTGCACACCTTCATCGTTTGGCTGGGAAGTGTTTCAGTCTTACTGAGTCAACGTAAGTATTGTACAAAACCCAAAACCAGTGAAGTTGGCACGTTGTGTAAATGGTAAATAAAAACAGAATACAATGATTTGCAAATCCTTTTCAACTTATATTCAATTGAATAGACTGCAAAGACAAGATATTTAATGTTCAAACTGACTTTGAAAATAATCATTAACTTAGAATTTATTGGCAGCAACACCTTGCAAAAAAGTTGGCTCAGGGGCATTTTTACCACTGTGTTACATGGCCTTTCCTTTTAATAACACTCAGTAAACATTTGGGAACTGAGGAGACCAATTTTTGAAGCTTTTCAGGTGGAATTCTTTCCCATTCTTGCTTGATGTACAGCTTAAGTTGTTCAACAGTCCGGGGTCTCCGTTGTCGTATTTTATGCTTCAATGCGTGGCGCAGTGGAAGAGTGGCCGTGCGTGACCCGAGGGTCCCTGGTTCAATCCCCACCTAGTACCAACCTCGTCATGTCCGTTGTGTCCTGAGCAAGACACTTCACCCTTGCTCCTGATGGGTGCTGGTTAGCGCCTTGCATGGCAGCTCCCTCCATCAGTGTGTGTGAATGTATGTGTGAATGGGTAAATGTGGAAGTAGTGTCAAAGCGCTTTGAGTACCTTGAAGGTAGAAAAGCGCTATACAAGTACAACCCATTTATCATTTATCATTTAATAATGCGCCACACATTTTCAATGTAAGACAGGTCTGGACTACAGGCAGGCCAGTCTAGTACCCGCATTCTTTTACTATGAAGCCACGCTGTTGTAACACAAGCAGAATGTGGCTTGGCATTGTCTTGCTGAAATAAACAGGGGCGTCCTTTGGTTGGATGTAGAGATGTCCAATAATATCGGCCTGCCGATAAATGCGTTAAAATGTAATATCGTAAATTATCGGTATCATTTTTTTTATTATCGTTCGTTATTCTGGTTCCTACATTATATATCAATATATATCAATACAGTCTGCAAGGGATACAGTCCGTAAGCACACATGATTGTGTGTGCTGCTGGTCCACTAATAGTACTAACCTTTAACAGTTAATTTTACTCATTTACATTAATTACTAGTTTCTATGTAACTGTTTTTATATTGTTTTACTTTCTTTTTTATTCAATAAAATGTTTTTAATTTATTTATCTTATTTTATTAAAAAAATTTAAAAGTACCTTTTCTTTACCATACCTGGTTGTCCAAATTAAGCATAATAATGTGTTAATTCCACGACTGTATATATCGGTTGATATCGGTATCGGTAATTAAAGAGTTGGACAATATCGGAATATCGGATATCGGCAAAAAGCCATTATCGGACATCCTTAGTTGGATGGCAACATATGTTGCTCCAAAACCTGTATATGTAAGTTATCCATGTCTTGGGCACTAATACACCCCCATACCATCACAGATGCTGGCTTTTGAACTTTGCGCCTATAACAATCCGGATGGTTCTTTTCCTCTTTGGTCTGGAGGACCCAACGTCCACAGTTTCCAAAAACAATTTGAAATGTGGACTCGTCAGACCACAGAACACTTTCCCACTTTGCATCAGTCCATCTTAGATGAGCTCAGGCCCAGCGAAGCCGGCGGCGTTTCTGAGTGTTGTTGATAAATGGCTTTCGCTTTGTATAGTAGTTTTAACTTGCACTTACAGACGTAGCGACAATCTATAGTTACTGACAGTGGTTTTCTGAAGTGTTCCTGAGCCCATGTGGTGATATCCTTTACACACTGATGTCGCTTGTTGATGCAGTACAGCCTGAGGGTTCGAAGGTCACGGGCTTAGCTGCTTACGTGCAGTGATTTCTCCAGATTCTCTGAACCTTTTGATAATATTACAGACCAAAGATGGTGAAATCCCTAAATTCCTTGCAATAGCTTGTTGAGAAATGTTGTTCTTAAACTGTTCGACAATTTTCTCACGCATTTGTTCACAAAGTGGTGACCCTCGCCCCGTCCTTGTTTGTGAATGACTGAGCATTTCATGAAAGCTGCTTTTATACCCAATCATGGCACCCACCTGTTCCCAGTTAGCCTGTTCACTTGTGGGATGTTCCAAATAAGTGTTTGATGAGCATTCCTCAACTTTCTCAGTCTTTTTTGCCAGCTTTTTTTAAACATGTTGCAGGCATCAAATTCCAAATATGCTAATATTTGCAAAAAATAAAGTTTACCAGTTCGAACATCAAGTATCTTGTCTTTGCAGTCTATTCAATTGAATATAAGTTGAAAAGGATTTACAAATCATTGTATTCTGTTTTTATTTACCATTTACACAAAGTGCCAATTTGACTGGTTTTGAGTTTTGTATATCATGGTTATTTTCTTGCAGATACAAATGTGTAAAAATGTGCATTGTACTCATCATGGTGAAATTTATTAGAGATAAAACTGTGCACCCACAAATCATGGTAACATTACAATATAAAACTGTATCTACACATCATGGTATATTTGAGATAAAATGTACATATTGCATTTGTGTTGTTTCAGGTATAGATATGAGTTATGCCCATTTCACAACATCACCCAACATGAACAATCATTCAGATGGAATGCCTACAGTGGGATCCTGGGGTGAGATGCCTACAGTAACAAGTGCAGATGTTTGCCAGCGACTCATATTCTAATTGTGGGTTCTTAACAGGATTTGGCAGGAGTGGGAAATAGCAAACAACACATTTAAGGGCATGTGGATGAGAGACGGAGACACTTGTGGCACCAGAAACAGAGAGGCAAAGGTGAGCAAAGCGTACAACACACTTATAAATCAAAGTTTTTTATTTATTTTTTCTGCAGGTGATTCTTGTGTGCAGCACCCAAAGCAAGCTTGCTCAGGTCTCGGAGCCCAGCACATGCGTGTACTCACTAATGTTTGAGACGCCACTTGTTTGCCATCCACATTCTCTTTTAGGTAAGCTAAGGCAGTGGTTCTCAAACTTTTTTTGTCATCCCCTACTTTGGACAAGGGGGAGTTTTCAAGCCCCACCTGCCCCCATCACCCCAACAGAGCGCTAATGCCAAGCTTTAACATTTTCAAATTTATTGAACATCAAGTTGTATACATTCAAAATTCAATAACATAAAATAACATCAAGTTCAATAATAAATAAAATAACTGTGCAGCTGTGGTATAACTTGCATCAAGTTCAATAATAAATAAAATAACTTCCATCAAGTTCAATAATAAATAAAACAAAAGTGTTATAACTTGCATCAAGTTCAATAATAAATCAAAAAAAGTGTTATAACTTGCATCACGTTTAATAATAAATCAAAAAAAGTGTTATAACTTGCATCAAGTTCAATAATAAATCAAATAAAAGTGTTATAACTTGCATCAAGTTCAATAATAAATCAAAAAAAGTGTTATAACTTGCATCAAGTTCAATAATAAATAAAAAAAACTGTTATAACTTGCATCAAGTTCAATAATAAATCAAAAAAAGTGTTATAACTTGCATCACGTTTAATAATAAATCAAAAAGTGTTATAACTTGCATCAAGTTCAATAATAAATCAAAAAAGTGTTATAACTTGCATCAAGTTCAATAATAAATCAAATAAAAGTGTTATAACTTGCATCAAGTTCAATAATAAATCAAAAAAAGTGTTATAACTTGCATCACGTTCAATAATAAATCAAAAAAAGTGTTATAACTTGCATCAAGTTCAATAATAAATCAAATAACTTGCATCAAGTTCAATAATAAATCAAAAAAAGTGTTATAACTTGCATCAAGTTCAATAATAAATAAAACAAAAGTGTTATAACTTGCATCAAGTACAATAATAAATTTGAAAAAGTGTTATAACTTGCATCAAGTTCAATAATATATCAAATAACTTGCATCAAGTTCAATAATAAATAAAATAAAAGTGCCACTTTGCAATCTTTGCAAAAAAAAAGGAGGAACTATGCATTTGGCAAGACAGGGCAAGTGACAGCACTTTTCCCCGGGAGAGCCACCTTGCTTCACTGTGAAACAGCACGGCTGTATGATCAGCTCCCATTTCCTCACACAGTGCAGAGAACAGTCACACTTTCAGTGGTCGTGTTTTGATCAAATTGACCGCGCTCACATCTGTTAAAACCTCATTGAGTTCGGGGCTGAGCTGCCTTGACGCGAGTGCTTCCCGGTGAATGACACAGTGTGTGCCCGTCAGATTTTTGTTTCTCTGCAGGCGCTGGCTCTGGCTCGACGACCTTTGAAGTGCGAGTCACAAATGTATATATTTGTGTAATTGTGGTCCACACATTAGCCTGCTACCCATCCGCGCAAAAGTTTGTTCCGCTTAGCCCCGCCCCCATTAGTTACTGTTGCTATGTCTGTCAAACTTTCGCTTCTACCGAGAAATTTAAAGCCTACAGTAAAAATAAGTACCGGTAATTTCCATTTATTTATATAGCGGATTTCATAGACAGAATCACAAAGTGATTTACAGTGTGTATAGAAAATGAAAGCATAGTAAAAAAAAAAATAATCTAAGAATATAATAATAAAAAAAAAAATTTAAAGTGAAATTTCCTCCCGTTCCTCGCGCCCCACCTGTCATGTCTCTATTCCCCACCAGTGGGGCGCGCCCCACACTTTGAGAAACGCTGAGCTAAGGTGTCATGGTTGAAGACATACTTGCAACATTAGAGGCCTGATTTACGAAAGGTTTGCGTGTACCAAAACACGTGCAAACCTGATAGTACACGCAAAGCTGATCTACTAAACATGTGCAAAGTGGAGAATGTCTGTCGAGTGTGAAGAATAAGGCGTGCAATCCATTCGGCGCCTCTTTATTTATATACAACATATATGCTGATCATTAAAACACTCCAAAATACTGGGAGAAGAAGCAAATTTGATTATTTCACTATTTTGCACTTTATTTAGCACGTGTGGGAAGGAGGTGCAAATTGACAGTTCCACACACAGCTGTAGGATTGGTGCTCGCGCTGCAAACAAACAATGGACAAATGAGAATCTGCTTTGTGTGTTCACATTTTGGGCGGTCAGACTTATTACACAAAACAGTGAACACTATTTTGTGTTTTGATTAGCACGTGCAAACTGACAGTTCCGCACACAGCTGCTGGATCGGTGCTCGCGCTGCAGACAAATGACAGACGAGAATTGCCCGTGTGTGTGTCGACATTTTGGACAGTCAGACATATTACACAGTCTATTCAGCAACATCATTTTATAATTTTATAGCTGCTCGAGGGGTTGATTAAAACTAATTCTAATTGTGTTTTGGTGTCTTATTTTTAATGTTCGTTTTTTCCCCACAGAATGTTTAAATATTTCATAAATCAAAAATATATTTAAGTATGCATTTTTTGCATCTTGAGCGGATATATAGACAGCCTCTTTCCAATAAGCGCACCTTCAGCCTCAAAGAAAAAAGTGGTTTTAATGTAAATGCACTGCAGGACTGCTTCTAAAATGCCCAATAAAAGTAGTACATGTTTTCTGCATGTTTGAAAGCATAGCAAAACCCCTCAGGTAGGAGCATAACAATGTGCAGTAAATGAGTCTCTGTTGATGTTCTATAAGGTACACACAGAATCCTCACTTAAGGCAGTCTGCACCACTTTTCAATTGCACACGCAGTGTTGGTAAGTTGCATGCAACGCATTCACAAGTAGTACACGCAATTTTAGAGATTGCAGACGCTATTCAGCCCGTGGTATTTCAATCTTAGTAAATCAGGCTCTAAGTCTACTTTGTGTGCTATTTTCAAGTATACCCCACCCTGAGTGAGACGCTGCAAAAGCGATGGGATGACGCAGAGCAGGCTCGTTATGAAGGTCTTATCACTGAGCAAGTAAGTGTAAGCTTCTGTTATAAATTGCTCCTCTGTGTGTTGCAAATGTTTATTCTTTATAGGGATATGGAAATCTCCTGAGGGATATATTTGAAGATGCTGGGTTCCTGAAGAGTCACAAAGTGAAAGAAAAGTTACCCGAGGCTGCTGTTCAAGGGGAAACACACAGCTCTTTAGAGAAATGTAATGAGGTAGGCATAGTTATAAAAATGTAACTTCTAAATGAAATGCATTTTTTTGACATGTTGAATCTTATGTTCTTACATGCTAAGCAATATCTTTTACAGGACTTCCAAAAACAGCAAGAAGAGATTGAGAGACTGCGAGCCCTCCTCACTCATCACAATATTCCATTCCATTCACAAACAGGTAACGCAGAGCAGCTCATCCAAAAAGATCTGTGTAGACATCGGTGCCTAATATGTTGTTCTGTTACAGATGGAACAAAAGGGGCCGGGACCACAACTATGCTGCAACATTTACGAGGGGATGCCGGCTGAAAGTTTTTTTTCCTCTTGGGGGCATTGATAAAGAAAAGGGGACATGTTGGAATCAACATTAATATCCCAAATCTGGGATACATTATGTTAAAAATAGTCTTTAATTTATTTAGAAAATGTTTTGATAAAAAACCTTGTAATTTAATTAAAAAGACACCTACGACTCAATTTATTTCCTTTGGAATGTTGAAAAGCCCTGAAATGGGCCAAAAACACACCTATACTTCATTACATTGAATATGTATTATTGACAGTGAAATTATTAGCATAACTAAAATAAACTAAAAAAAGGCCAAGCTTCTGAGAAAATCAGGACAATCTCATCAGTCTTTAGTGAAAACTCAAGCAAGCATCTGGATAACGTCTCGAGCTCTTTGCGCCCTCTTCTGGACATCTGGATCCTCTTGTCCTGATTCTTCCACCAAGACTAAGGCCTTCTGGACTGTGGTCTCTCTTGCTCCACCGCGCAGGCCTTCTATATACTCCAACATCACAGAAAACTTTTCATCTGGAACCTGCAAACAAATATTTTGAAGCAGACGACATTATAAATATTTTTACTAATGTCTCTCATTTGCCCATTCACCTGTTAGGGAGAGTTTTCAGGGTTCAATTGTAATTGCTCCATAATAGTGAAACAAATGTTTTCCCTCAGGATCCAACTATCTCTCAGAAGTAGAATTCTATGATCAGTAGCAATAAATGGTGAGTAGGAAGGCGTGAGGTTAAGCGAAAAAGCACTTCCTGCTGCATGGCTGCTAGGTAAGGTTTTTCCTGTCACACGCGCTCAAGAAATGTATCGAAAAAATTAACTGTGAAAAGGTGCTTGGATGCATTAATTTCAAAATCAAACCACTGTTGTGAAATAAATATAAAGCCAACAATGAAATGAAAGCCTAACATGTTGGCAACTAATGATTAGGTGACACAAATGCAAATTTGGAAAAATCAAGGCAATTAATTTCAATAGTTAAAATGTTATTTTTTTTCATATATGATTTACCTATCTTGCCGATTGTATTGTACCATATGTCCCGGCAAGAAATCTGCGTTCAAAGAACTCCGGCTTATTAGTGATTCCCAGAGCCCAAAAAAAAGTCTGCGGGCTGTAGAGCGTTTTCTATTCGGGCTCCAGTACTATGGAATGCCCTCCCGGTAACAGTTAGAGATGCTACCTCAGTAGAAACATTTAAGTCCCATCTCAAAACTCATTTGTATACTCTAGCCTTTGAATAGCCCCCCTTTTTTTAGACCAGTTGATCTGCAGTCTCTTTTCTTTTCTCCTCTGCTCCCCCCTATCCCTTGTGGAAGGGGAGACACACAGATCCGGTGGCCATGGATGGGGTGCTGGCTGTCCGGGGTCGGGACCCGAGGTGGACCGCTCGCCTGTATATCGGTTGGGAACATCTCTGCGCTGCTGACCCGTCTCCGCTCGGGATGGTTTCCTGCTGACCCCACTGTGGACTGGACTCTTACTGTTATGCTGGATCCACTATGGACTGGACTCTCACAATATTATGTTAGACCCACTCGACATCCATTGCATTCGGTCTCCCTAGAGCGGGGGGGGGGTTACCCACATATGCGGTCCTCTCCAAGGTTTCTCATAGTCATTCACATCGACGTCCCACTGGGGTGAGTTTTTCCTTGCCCTTATGTGGGCTATACCGAGGATGTCGTTGTGGCTTGTGCAGCCCTTTGAGACACTTGTGATTTAGGGTTATATAAATAAACATTGATTGATTGATCTAAGATTTAAGTGAAGTGGTACTGAACTTTGAACACATACAGTCAGAGGTGGGTAGTAACGCGCTACATTTACTCCGTTACATCTACTTGAGTAACTTTTGGGATAAATTGTACTTCTAAGAGTAGTTTTAATGCAACATAGTTTTACTTTTACTTGAGTATATTTATAGAGAAGAAACGCTACTTTTACTCCGCTACTTTTTTCTACATTCTACTCGCTACTAATTTTTATCGATCTGTTCATGCACGCTTTGTTTGTTTTGGTCTGTCAGACAGACCTTCATAGTGCCTGCGTTTCAACAAATACAGTCACTGGTGACGTTCACTACGTTCCACCAATCAGATGCAGTCACTGGTGACGTTGGACCAATCAAACAGAGCCAGGCGGTCACATGACCTGACTTAAACAAGTTGAAAAACTTATTCGGGTGTTACCATTTAGTGGTCAATTGTACGGAATGTATACTGTACTGTGCAATCTACTAATAAAAGATTCAATCAATCAATCAAAAGTGTGAAGGAAAAAAGACCCTTTTTTATTTCAATCGTACATCCTGTCAAAAGCCTAAAGACTGACTGCACAGTTCCTGTCTTCACAATAAAAGTGCCGCTCCATCGCGCCTGCGCTTTCAAAACAAGAGTCTCCGAAAGCCAGCGCAAACAAGCTAGCAAGCTACGGAGTTTGCCGCCAATGTATTTCTTGTAAAGTGTATAAAAACGAATATGGAAGCTGGACAAATAAGGTGCCAAAAACCAACCACTTTCATGTGGTATTAGACAGAAAGGAGGAACTTTTTTTCTCCTCCATTTGAAAACGTGGACGCTATCAGCACTACTGTCTGATTACAATCAATGCAAGTCATCAGAATCAGGTAATACACCAACTTATATTCTTGTCTTCATGAAAGAAAGGAATCTATATGTGTTAAACATGCATGTATATTCATTAAAACACCTTTAACATGTAAACAAAAACGGCAAAATAAATAAATAAAAATTATATACTGTATATATATATATATATGTGTGTGTATATATATGTACCGGTATATGTATATGTATATATATATGTATATACATATGATATGTGTGTGTATGTTACTCATCAGTTACTCAGTACTTGAGTAGTTTTTTCACAACATACTTTTTACTTTTACTCAAGTAAATATTTGGGTGACTACTCCTTACTTTTACTTGAGTAATAAATCTCTAAAGTAACAGTACTCTTACTTGAGTACAATTTCTGGCTACTCTACCCACCTCTGCATACAGTAGTATACATTGTTATGTTGGTAATGTAAAGGGTAGTAAAAACATCACACCAAACAAGGGCAAGGAAACAAACAACACAAGGCAAAACATGTTGATAAGACTAATAGCAATGATGTATAAATCCACAAATACATTAAAATATTAAGAAAAAAAGATAATAAAAATATTTTTTTCTAATTATATTGTATGTTTGTGTTTCCATCTGCACTGTATATGTACCATAAATGCTCCTATTGAAGCAAGGGCTTTATATTTATATGATCATCTACTAATAAGTATATTTCACAACCAAGTTTGGAACAAAATGGCTAAGCCAGCATTAATCCAGTTCATGAGTTCATTGTAAACAACAGTATGGCTAGGAATTTAACGATACGAACATTTCATATCACCGTTATCTTGACCAAAATTATTACAGTTATCATTACCCCTGTATTGTCGAATGTACTCAAAAGTATTTGAACACAAATCTTTTGACAAAGTTATATTTTAAATCACTAAAATTAATAGACGCGCTGTTAGAAAACCCACTATTTTGCATGTTGGTTTGTACTGTAGCACTTTAAGATGTATTTAAATGAAAAGTGCGTAACAAAACCATTTATAATTTCCTGCGGACATTGTGGTGTCCTACTTTGTTCAGCGGCCCTTGAACCGTAAAAACACCTCCATCATTCTAAAGCACATGCAGAGCTAGATACAATCTGACTGATGGGATGTTTATTTCTTCATGTTTAGATGACAAATGAATCATAATCTTCACGCAGGTTAAAAAAAAGAAAAAAAAAGGTGGGTGCAAACAAGCATCTTTTTGTGACTTTCTCGCGATCTCCGGATCTAAGTTGGATGTCAAAGTTGACCAACTTCTGGGTTTATGGTCACAACTTTCTACTATAAAAGTGAGTAGTATGTCAGTAGCTGTATAAGCCAGTTACCTCCCTGTGATAATGGCGCCGCTAAAAGTAGTTCCTCAGCAGTAGCGCTTTTTATAACAATATCGCTAATACTTGGTTATTATTCAGGTCACAAGATGCATTGTTGGCAGTTTTTGAATGTTTTTTAGAGCTGCATTTGTTAGCCAACTCGTACGTGCCGTATATTACAAATTCATTAAAAAAAAAGATGTGTTCTTGTCTCACATAAGGATTGAAAGATATAGGCAAAATTCCCCTTTCAGTGTTTTTTTAAGTGATTGAAGTTACGCATGTTGCTCTTAGCACCCACCCTGCAGAAAGTAAGTGAGGCAAAAGTGCTTGAGTCGTGAATGACGACGGGCTCATTACTAATAAGGTGGACTTTTCCGGGACGCCTTTTTTTTTCGGTTGTGTGAAAATCACTTTTGAATGTCATTGAAATCCATGAAAAAGATAATTTTTTAAATTTTAAAAAGCTGTATCAATTTAGGCCTGATGCAGCTGAGATAGGCTCCAGCACTCTCCGCAGCCCTGAACGGGACAAGCGGTAGAAAATGGATGGATGCCTGTTGCGTAAACGCGTGTTGTCATGGTGATATATGTGCGTCCACTTCCGCTGTGGTCGCACTCACGATGTGCAGTTTGATTTTTGATATTTAATACATAGTGGCATTATGAAGCCTGTACCCTCATCATTGAAGCAATCAAAATAGATTTGATAGCTTACTGGAAGTTCATTTCATCATTTCATTATGTGTGGCATTCACTGCATCCAAACTTTAAGTGCAATATAAAGTTTTACCTTCTTGGGGCGCTGGACTTATTGCAGCCCCAGAGGCGGGTAAGAACAAAAGTACTTAAGTCGACGGGAGAATACACATAGGCCAGATTTGAAAGGGAACGGCCACATTTAAGGGTTGCTCCACCCAAAGTGTACTTCCTGGATGTACATAGTTGCGCACTGACACTTAAGTCGAGGGAGAGAATGCTGCACAGCCAGAATCAGCGCAGTTATGCAATTTTTTTAAATCAAGCACAAAGAAAATAGTGCCCACAGAGACCACACACCTAGTAAAGAAGACAGAGGGCCCCATTTACTGAAGGTTTGCATGGACTAAAACAAGTGCAAACTTGACAGCACACGCAAAGCTGATCTACGAAACGTGTGCAAAGTGGATTGCAATTCATTTTGCGTCTGTGTCTTCATTAATATTCTAAATATATGCTGATCATCAAAATGTCCACAAAACTGGAAACATTTGCAAATATACCTATTCAGCACACGCAATGTAATTATCAACACATTACCATTTTGCAAGCACTATACTGCGCTTTATTAAGCACGTGTGGGAAGGACGTGCAGACTGACAGTTCCACACACGGCTTCAGAATCAGTGCTCACGCTCCACAGACAGACAGACGAGAATCCTCTGTCCTACGTATGTGTGTCAACATTTTGGACGGTCAGAAATTAAAACTATTAGACATATCAGAAATGAAAAATATTAGACACACAGTATCTATTCAGCAACATTATTTTATAATTTTTATAGCTGCTTAAGGATTTGAGAATCCTTAAATCCTTATTAAAACAAATTAAACTAATGCTGTTTTGGTGTCATTTAATATTGTTTTAATGACATTTGTTTTTTTCCACATATATTAAAATATTTCTCATATGAAACAGTGTGACGTGAAGTGAATCATTTATACGTAGTGCTTTTTTCTCTCGTGAGCGCTTTACATATTGAAACCCATTATCTACATCTTTAAAAGGGGGACTGCACTTTTTTTGGAATGTTGCCTATCGTTCACAAACATTATGAGAGACAAGAATACATGTCTTTTTTTTTTTTTTTAAAGATAAAAAAATGCTTGGAAGATGCGGCTAATGGGAGTCACCGTTGTAGCCTTCAAAACCCTCCATCAACGTTTTATATACACACTGCAGGTCTATATAATGTAGGAACAGACATGTTCATAACAATATGTAATATGTTCAATATTTACCGTATTTTGATCACTTTAATCATTTCCGGGACTGATTTCTTCCGCGCATTGATTTCTGTTTCCGTAGCAATGCACGCCCGACTTCCAGTGTGTTCCTACTTCCGGATACAAAACCTGTGTGTTCTAATCATGGCAGACTTGGTAACAAACAACAAAGACGACTATTTTTCGACGAATGAGGATTAACAACCTTATTTTTTTTAAGCTGAATAAACGAAGGTTTCACTGCTGCTTCTCAAAGCGAGCATGAAAAAGAGGGTGAAACGTTGGAGCAGACGGAAACAGAGAGTGAGGTGAAATCTGCTCGAAGCTGCAAATGTGGAATTTGGAGACAAGCTTTATTGACATAAATGGTGCGCTTAACCCAAATAAACCAGAAAAAATGTCCCCGACCAGCTGGACCAAAGAGACAACTGTCCATCGAGTGAGCCACACTTTATATTGATCATGATAAACGCAGCACATCATGCGTGCATCATGACAGATAACATACACTGTATAGGTAGCTGTGTACAAAGAAAATATGAAATGTGGGCTTTTACAGATAATGTAATATAATTGTTCATGTTTTTTAATCAGTACAGTTCCTCAGTGTTCACTCTTACAATAACAATGTTGCTATAGTTTGGTTATTATACAGGTTACGGAACGTTAATGAAACATTGGGGACCGTTTTTGAATGCATTTTTAAAGTTATTTAGAGGCAGCATTGCTTGCTCCCATTAGCTGCATTGCTAGCTACCTAGAATGAGCCGATTTTTTACATGTTAGAAAGCAACAAAAAAAAAAACTTTTGTCTTCTTGGATGTTATAATGATTGTGAACGACAGGCAAAATTCCAAAAAAAAGTGCATTTCCCCTTAAAGCTACATTTAGACCAGTGTGGGTGGCACTGGGATCAGGTGGGTAAAGTGTCTTGTCCAAGGACACAACGGCGGTGACATGGGATGGCGAAACCTGCAACCCTGAAATTGCTGGCACGGCCGCTCTACAAACGAGCCATGCCGCTCTGCACTTCAAGTACCGGCATGCAGTTTTTGCGTCTTGTAAGTAGGAGTGGAGCTTCTACAGTAAAAAAAAAAAGTGGTTTCAATGTAAATGCACTGTAGGTCTGCTGCTAAAATGTGCATAAAACGTAGTACATGTCTCCTGCTTGTTTGAAAACATAGCAAAATGCCACACGTAGAAGCTTGATCAAATGAAAGTGGAGTGTCTCCATGGTGATGCCTGATATAGTACATGCAAACTCCTCATTTAAAGTAAGGCGGTCTACACCATTTTGCACACGCAGTCTTAGTAAATCGCACGCAACACGCACACTAATAGTACATGCTATTTCATAGATTGCACACACTGTTTAGTGCGTGGTATTTGGATCTAAGTAACTCAGGCCCTTGATGGCGTTAATGGGAGCAGTTCACTTTAAGAATTGTTATAAATGTGTTATTAAATAAGTTAAATAAACTAGCGCGTGACAATTTCAACCTAAGGGGATGTCGTTACCTGTTCAGAGTCAAACATGTGCTGGAGTAACCACGTCTGTCGGATTTTCTGGAACTTCCACCCTTCACGATTTTCAGCCCAGCTACAAAGACAGCAATGGATCAAATGTGTAGTTTAGTGCGTAGGCCACAATAAAAACATGTTTTGGTACATTTAAATCCCTCAGTAATGGGTTCTAGCACTTATGCATGTCAAGTGAAGATGTAGTCGCTGTGTAGCAAAGGAGGATGTCATTCAGTGGAGACCAACTCAGTCACTTACCAGGTGAGGTAATCTAAGGCTATCTTGGAAGCCTTGGAAGGCCGAGCAATGATTATAGGTTTAGGTAGAATAATCCCCTGTTCTCTCAGATGTGCCTTTTCCTCCTTTTTCCTGATCTTTTTCATCTTCCTCTCCAGAACTCGCCTCTCCTCTGGGCTCAAGTCCTCTTCCTCACCTGGATCATTTGGTGGAGATGGAACCTACCACAGAAAAGCCAACCAAAAGGCAGAATTTACATAACAGTGATAATTATTTTTATTAGTAATGTCAAATGACATTTTTAAGATTAACTATTACTTTTTTGAATTTGGATTAGTCATGATTAATCACACTTTTGAATTTGGATTAATAACATTTTTCCATTTGGATAGATCATTAATAATAACAGGTTATTACTGCCTAGCATGATTTAAATTCTTTTTTTTCTTTTCTTTTTTAAAAAGGTGCCAATATTTGGACACAAATACAATTTTATAATCAGAATCAAAATGTGTTACTTTAATGCATGTAATTTATTTGGGTGGCGACCCAATAATTATACATTCATACTGACCTTTTAGGCTCACTAGGAGTGACTGATCCAATATCGATATCACATACAGTATTGATCCAATATCAGCAGAAAAAACAAGTATCTGATTATTATTGGCTTGTATCTAAACTTTTTTAATATTAGTTTTACTACAAGCAGTCCTGCACCGTGTTTTCTTGTACAAAGCTGGACAGCTAGCTTACATCTTTATGTGCTTTAATAAGCACACAAAGTTTTTTTTTAATTTTATTTTAGTCAAGTCATTTACAAAAGGTAAACATGCTAGGCTATAGGAGCTAGCAGCTATGCAACAGCTAAGCACACAATAAATGGTAATGATCTGTAATTGACTTTACCATACCTGAAACGATACCCAAAACTGTTTACATTATACATCACATTCACACATTATTGATGGTGGCAGCTGCCATACAAAGCGCTAACCATGACCCATCAGGAGCAAAATGGGTGAAGTGTTTTGCCCAAACACACAACAGCTGTGACTAGGATGGTGAAAGCTGGATTCAAACTTGTAACCCTCAAGTTACAAGTTTGTAACACGCAAATACGGTGTTAGCTTTCATTGCTATGCTGATGACACCCAACTCTACATGCCCCTAAAGCTGACCAACATGCCGGATTGTAGTCAGCTGGAGGCGTGTCTTAATGAAATTAAACAATGGATGTCCGCTAACTTCTTGCAACTCAACGCCAAGAAAACGGAAATGCTGATTATCGGTCCTGCTAAACACCGACATTTATTTAATAATACCACCTTAACATTTGACAACCAAACAATTACACAAGGCGAATCAGTAAAGAATCTGGGTATTATCTTCGACCCAACTCTCTCGTTTGAATCACACATTAAGAGTGTTACTAAAACGGCCTTCTTTCATCTCCGTAATATCGCTAAAATTCGTTCTATTTTATCCACTAGCGACGCTGAGATCATTATTCATGCGTTCGCTACGTCTCGTCTCGACTACTGTAACGTATTATTTTCGGGTCTCCCTATGTCTAGCATTAAAAAATTACAGTTGGTACAAAATGCGGCTGCTAGACTTTTGACAAGAACAAGAAAGTTTGATCATATTACGCCTATACTGGCTCACCTGCACTGGCTTCCTGTGCACTTAAGAAGTGACTTTAAGGTTTTACTACTTACGTATAAAATACTACACGGTCTAGCTCCGTCCTATCTTGTCGATTGCATTGTACCATATGCCCCGGCAAGAAATCTGCGTTCAAAGAACTCCGGCTTATTAGTGATTCCCAGAGCCCAAAAAAAGTCTGCGGGCTATAGAGCGTTTTCTATTCGGGCTCCAGTACTATGGAATGCCCTCCCGGTAACAATTAGAGATGCTACCTCAGTAGAAGCATTTAAGTCCCATCTTAAAACTCATTTGTATACTCTAGCCTTTAAATAGCCCCCCTGTTAGACCAGTTGATCTGCCGTTTCTTTTCTTTTCTCCTCTGCTCCCCTTTTCCTTGAGGGGGGGGGGGGCACAGGTCCGGTGGCCATGGATGAAGTGCTGGCTGTCCAGAGTCGGGACCCGGGGTGGACCGCTCGCCTGTGCATCGGCTGGGAACATCTCTACGCTGCTGACCCGTCTCCGCTCGGGATGGTGTCCTGCTGGCCCCACTATGGACTGGACTCTTACTATTATGTTGGATCCACTATGGACTGGACTCTCACAATATTATGTCAGACCCACTCGACATCCATTGCTTTCGGTCTCCCCTAGAGGGGGGGGGGGGGGTTACCCACATATGCGGTCCTCTCCAAGGTTTCTCATAGTCATTCACATCGACGTCCCACTGGGGTGAGTTTTTCCTTGCCCGTATGTGGGCTTTGTACCGAGGATGTCGTTGTGGCTTGTGCAGCCCTTTGAGACACTTGTGATTTAGGGCTATATAAATAAAGATTGATTGATTGATTGAAGTTGCTGGCACGGCCGCGCTACCATCTGAGCTACGCTGCCCCCCCACTGAGCACACAAGCTAGACATACGTAATAATAATTGAATAATATTGCAGTCTAAAACACCCCCTTTGTCAAAATAAACAAGTATCAAATAATTATAGTTGCTTATTACTTGCACATAAAGTCTCCAAGGCAGAAGCATAGTAAAAAATATCCAGCAACAAACATGTCCGCATAATTTAACTTAATGTGTCATGAGCTTAATTTAATTTATTTTTGTAATCACTAAGTGTCGCCAAACACAGTTATCACTCCACTTCCGATCGGATCAAATTAATATCCATATCGTATTGGAAGTAAAAAAAAAAAAAAAATTGTTAGCATTCGGAATCACTGATGGCGTGTTCGCAATGCTAAGAAGTTGGCTAAGATAGTTGTCATCTATCATTGTTATTGGCACTGGTTTTTGAAAGGGCGTGGCTCGGTTGGTAGAGCGGCCGTGCCAGCAACTTGAGGGATACAAGTTCCGCCATCCTAGTCACGTCCGTTGTGTCCTTGGGCAAGACACTTCACCCTTGCTCCTTGTGGGTCGTGGTTAGGGCCTAGCATGGCAGCTCCCGCCATCAGTGTGTGAATGGGTGAACGTGGAAATAGTGTCTAAGCGCTGAGTACCTTGAAGGTAGAAAAGCGCTATACAAGTATAACCCATTTACCGTTTAATATACGAACATTTGGGCTATTTGTGTTTCACGCTTATAACTGCTGTTTTTGGCCCACAGGCAGTTGGCACATTTTCACTTTGGCCCCGTGAGGCAAAATGTTGAAATATATTGCGTGATTAATCTGCGTGTAAACATGATTAATGTGATAATTTTTTGTTAATAATAACATGAGTTAACTCCTTATCTCTTACAGCCCTACTTTTTATATTATCCGTAAACTCATTGTCTTCCCTGACAGACAATATTGTGGTAAATTAGCATCCTGTTCCTGAACAGACTGCAAAAATAACGTGCACGTTTAAGTAGCAGCAAAGCGTAAAGGGCACTTCCTGTTTCATTGCAGTTGAGGCTGTTTCCGGTAGTTTGCATTATTCGGCTATGGCTGCATTAGAGCACACTTTTGCACTATTCAAGTATAGCACAGTTGAGTCATAATTTGCAAATTCTTGTGAAAAATTCCAGCTCGACTATAAATACACACACCCATCCACAGTGCAGCAATATTATGTGCATGGCATTCATTTAAACTTTCTCAAAAAAGTTAATGTGATCCTCATGGGAGCCTTAACAAGGGAGCCACTATGTGCTCTGATTTAACGGTCCTCGGTCTGCAAGGTGAAGGGTGGAAAAAAAGAGGGGCGGAAAGTGTTCTGATCACGTGGCCAAAGTCATTCTGAACGTATGCTGCCCACAAAAATAAAAAACCCTTTTTGAGCAGTCTTATGCTGCGAGCGAGCGCTCATCTTTTTGTCATCTTCTTGGCTTTTATTCAGCCAGCAGCAGCCGTCCAGCTGGGAGATACAAACAGGAGACCATTGCGTGAAGACAACAAAAAATGGTAAGTGGAAACATGTGCTTCAGTGCTGAGACAGCAGTTATTTTACAGAAGATGAAGCAAAAGTGCCTTTAAAACTACAAACGTGTACATAGAAGTTACATGTATAGATCTATCCTACACTGTAGAGCTGTGGTAGATTACATACAGTGAATACAGACACTCAACTTTTGTTTTTGGAACACCATTTCTCCAGAAATTGGTGTAATAGATTTTCTATCATGCAAACAAATGTGTCTCAAATTTGGTTGACAAATTGTAAAACAAAGCTGCACCTGGGTTTTTGCATTTCGCAGGATACAACTGTGACAAAAGTTTGCCGCAGTTTTCGTGAACCGCCTCTATTATTATACGGACAAACATTGTGTGTAACAAAGTAGTGTCATTTTGTGGAATCAAGTGCCCAAACTAAGAATTCTAAGAGTGAGGCATTGAATCTCTACTAGGGCTGGATGATATGGTCCAAAAATGATCCTGATTAAATATTTTTATATCATCCGATATCGAATAATAATTGTTTTCCCCAAAATAAAGCAATTGTCCTGTGCAGGATTATAGGGAGTACCGCATCCCTACTTTATAGTACTGCAGTATCTTGTAACAATAATTTCCCCCATGTTTGATTGAGCTAATATATGCCAACAGCTGACAACTGTCATTTTGTTCACATCTATGATTGTGTTTACTAGAGGTGCAACATAAAGGTAATCCACGCTACGGTCCGTACTTGGTTTAAGGGCCACGGGTTTGCTTCTTTTTCGGTACGTTTTGTAGGGGTAAAAAGAACACATTTTTTTCCCTTTTAAAGTCATTGTTTTTTTTTTAGTTTGTCATCACAAACATTCTGCAGTAAACAAAGTATCATTGATGTACTGAATACTATAAGACTTTTATTTCAAGATAACATTTACTAAACAACACTTTCAAAGAGTAATTTATTATTTGTATTCTTGAATTACTTTTATACACCAGTGCTTCTCACCAGTGCTTTGGCAAACAAGCGGTGACCCAGATTGCGGAGCTTTTAAAACTCAAATTCTGTATCTAATATTACATTAATACAATAAAGTGCAGTATTTGGACGTGCAGGATTATACCAAGCATCATTGCTTCCCTACTGTTTACTACTGCGGTAACTTCTAACAGACTATTCCCCCATGTTTGATAAAGGAAATATGCTAACAGTTGATCACCGTGTTCGAACTCAAATTAATCGCAATCAACGATCACAATCATATAAACGCCCAGCCCCAATCTCTACTTCTATTAAGTACGACTGCAAAATAAGCCATAATTGGGTCAAAAAAAGTTGCGAATACCAATACTTTGATAAAGAAAGTGATTCATTAGATTTTCATATTTTTAATGGGGAAAAATGCTACCATTCCCTCTCAGCCTATAAAACTATAAATATTCTCTATAAAATATGTTTTATTAATATTTGTGGGTCTCTGGAACGGATCAATTAATTTGCATAATTTTGTATGGGGAAAATTTGCTTTGATTTTACAACAATTCGGTCTTTGTTGGACCTTTTGGAAGGGATTAATAACTCAATCGAGGTACTGCTGTAGTTTTAATGTAACTGGAATTTGAGATATTATGAAAATATAGAATAACACTAGGAGACTCACCTAACATATACAATTATGTGACTTTTATAAAAACAGATGGTCAAATGTTATTAAAGTAAATTATGTTAAGCTTCAGGTTAGAAATAACATTTTCAATTAGTTAAGAATCAATTAAGGATTCCACTGCTGTCAAAATGAATGAGAGTAATCCATCATCATTATTAATTTGTTATTAATTTAATTGCAAAAATAATGTCTTGTTTTTATGTGCTTGCTGCAACAATAAAAGTATATTCTATTCAATATTGATTTGTAGGGGTGCTGAACAAAAATCTAGATTTGTGTTGACGATTCCAAATATGAATATATATAAATTTTTTTTAATGAAATGTTTTTCTGCGAGTACTCACTGCGCTATACAGTACATCCTACAACAGCAGCCAAGAGGAGCTTTTGTAACCTGTTTTGAAAAGATTGTAATATAATTGTAATACTAAGATGAATTGGGAGAATTGATTTGAATCGAGAGTCGTGTTCAATCGAATTGTCACCTCAAGAATCGCAATCAAATTGTGAGTTGTTGTAAGGTTCACATCCCTCTTAATTTGTAGGTATGTGAATCTTACAACAACTCACAAATCAATTTGATTCCGGTTCTTTGAGAGATGATTCCTCTTGGCAGCTGACGTGTGACGTCTACACAGAGTGAGTAAGCACGTAGAGGGTCTAATTTTTTTTTTTTTTAAAGTATTACAAAAAAAAGAATTATAAAATGTTTTTTTCCTTCAAATCAATACTTGAAAATTATTAATAAATTTAGAATCGAGTAAATAAGAAAGAAACATGATTTGGATGAGCAATTGTTTCAGCACCCCTATTACCTAGATAAAAAATGTTGACACAATTAACCCATGTGCACTGATATTAAAAACTGATTTAAAAAATCTAAGTGTATATTCATCTTACATTGGGGTGAATATGGTATTTAAGTCTGTATTTATGTCTTACTGGCCATATTTTCTTATACTTTTTTTCAGACAAATGTGAACACCACACCATGGCTGTTGGACAGCAAAGCCCTCGATGTCAACGCGTTCACAGAGTCGCCAACATCTGTGATGGAGCTGATTGCGGCCAACAACATCATCTCCACAGCCAACCACGTGTACGCTTTATTTGCTGCTGTGGGTTTTGTCTCAGGCTGCTTCCTGCTCTACAGCTTCGCTCACACCCGAGCGCAGCGGCATCTGGCCTGGTTTGACTGCCTGCTGTGGGTCTTCTGCGGCCTCCAGCTGCTGCTGGTGCTGCTCTCGCTCTACAACGTGGTGCACAGACCTCACAGCCTGCAGACCAGCGTTTTGGGCTGTGCCGCGCTCTCCTTCACCGTCAACACCACCTATCTCTGCGGCCTGTTCGTCTTGGCGCTGATGGCTTACGTCCTAGCCCTCGACCCACCGTCCAACACACTGCTGAGGAGGCCCGGCGTCTGCGTGGCCGTAGTGGTCTTCACCTCTACTTTGATCTCCGTGCTGCTGGCTGCCATCCGAGGACCCGGTGACGGACTTCACCAGAACACAGACTGCTTTATGGATCCGCTCCATGCTGGAATTTATGCCGTCGCTAAGTTGTGCCTAGCTTTTCTCATTCCTTACGTTCTCAAACTGGGACTTGTGGTATGTGGCTGTGTGCGACAAAGCAAATCAAACAGACGATTTCTCTCCGGCTCCGAAGAAGGCCCGGTGTTCCTGGCGGTGACTGCGGTGTCGCTACTCTGCCATCTGTTCTACATGGTGGTGCTTGTGCAAGGAGCACAGCTCCAAGAGGGTAAGCTGAGCCATCGGCAGCGAGCGTTTGTGAGCGTGGCTGAACTGGTCTTCTTCTCTGCAAGCGGCGGCAGCCTGATACTTGTGCCGCTCATGCACAGGCCGAGCCGGGAAAGGATAGGCGGACTGCTCAGGCGGCTGAGTGACTGCTGCACGCGTTCTGTGCACACTCAGGCGAACAGAAACATCATCACGGCCCACGTTGAGATCAGGGACACCCTGCAGGACATCGAGTCGTAAAGCGTTCTTCTGAAGAAGAATCTCAGAGAGGTTCAGATACCAAACGGATGGTCAGGACATGGCCTGGGTCACTATTATTAACTCTATCCAAATATTCGGAACTCCTGTTTTAATGCCAGCGTTGTACTGCCTGGAAGATTTTCTGTAGCTCAACTTACCACGTGTTTGTCTTAAACTAGTATAAACTAACACAACAGCCCCTCTGCTGGTTTTAGTCAAGAAGTGCGCTCCATTTTGCCGCAATTGTTTCTTTACGCGAATCAACAATTCATTCCAGACAATAATCTGAAGTCTAATCCATTTACCGTTAGTTTACATGTACATTTTGGCATGTACAGGTAAAAGCCAGTAAATTAGAATATTTTGAAAAACTTGATTTATTTCAGTAATTGCATTCAAAAGGTGTAACTTGTACATTATATTTATTCATTGCACACAGACTGATGCATTCAAATGTTTATTTCATTTAATTTTGATGATTTGAAGTGGCAACAAATGAAAATCCAAAATTCCGTGTGTCACAAAATTAGAATATTACTTAAGGCTAATACAAAAAAGGGATTTTTAGAAATGTTGGCCAACTGAAAAGTATGAAAATGAAAAATATGAGCATGTATATTACTCAATACTTGGTTGGAGCTCCTTTTGCCTCAATTACTGCGTTAATGCGGCGTGGCATGGAGTCGATGAGTTTCTGGCACTGCTCAGGTGTTATGAGAGCCCAGGTTGCTCTGATAGTGGCCTTCAACTCTTCTGCGTTTTTGGGTCTGGCATTCTGCATCTTCCTTTTCACAATACCCCACAGATTTTCTATGGGGCTAAGGTCAGGGGAGTTGGCGGGCCAATTTAGAACAGAAATACCATGGTCCGTAAACCAGGCACGGGTAGATTTTGCGCTGTGTGCAGGCGCCAAGTCCTGTTGGAACTTGAAATCTCCATCTCCATAGAGCAGGTCAGCAGCAGGAAGCATGAAGTGCTCTAAAACTTGCTGGTAGACGGCTGCGTTGACCCTGGATCTCAGGAAACAGAGTGGACCGACACCAGCAGATGACATGGCACCCCAAACCATCACTGATGGTGGAAACTTTACACTAGACTTCAGGCAACGTGGATCCTGTGCCTCTCCTGTCTTCCTCCAGACTCTGGGACCTCGATTTCCAAAGGAAATGCAAAATTTGCATGGTTGGGTGATGGTTTGGGGTGCCATGTCATCTGCTGGTGTCGGTCCACTCTGTTTCCTGAGATCCAGGGTCAACGCAGCAGTCTACCAGCAAGTTTTAGAGCACTTCATGCTTCCTGCTGCTGACCTGCTCTATGGAGATGGAGATTTCAAGTTCCAACAGGACTTGGCGCCTGCACACAGCGCAAAATCTACCCGTGCCTGGTTTACGGACCATGGTATTTCTGTTCTAAATTGGCCCGCCAACTCCCCTGACCTTAGCCCCATAGAAAATCTGTGGGGTATTGTGAAAAGGAAGATGCAGAATGCCAGACCCAAAAACGCAGAAGAGTTGAAGGCCACTATCAGAGCAACCTGGGCTCTCATAACACCTGAGCAGTGCCAGAAACTCATCGACTCCATGCCACGCCGCATTAACGCAGTAATTGAGGCAAAAGGAGCTCCAACCAAGTATTGAGTATTGTACATGCTCATATTTTTCATTTTCATACTTTTCAGTTGGCCAACATTTCTAAAAATCCCTTTTTTGTATTAGCCTTAAGTAATATTCTAATTTTGTGACACACGAAATTTTGGATTTTCATTTGTTGCCACTTCAAATCATCAAAATTAAATGAAATAAACATTTGAATGCATCAGTCTGTGTGCAATGAATAAATATAATGTACTAGTTACACCTTTTGAATGCAATTACTGAAATAAATCAAGTTTTTCAAAATATTCTAATTTACTGGCTTTTACCTGTATATCGCTGATAAGAGCACAAATCAGTTGTTTACAAAGTCAGCTGTTTGACCTTTATTCAAATTTATGAGATACTGGATTTGTTTTTTTAATTATTAACTGTAATCAAGTATTAAAAAATTAATTAATTTGTCACTTATTTCAGTCTGTATGAAGTGAATATAGAAAATAAGATGGCTATGGATATATTCTCATTCATCCAGGTAATTGTAAACTCAGGGCATTCAATAGATCGCAACGGGACTGTTCACTTTGTCTTAAAGGGGTTATATTATGATTTTTTTCCTACATTTACAACACTTCCTTGTGGTCTGCATAACATGTAATGGTGGTTCTTTGCTCCAAATGTTGCATTGATTATGTTTTACAGACCGTCTTCAAGCCGCTTTCTGATCGTCTCTTCAGAATGTGCCGTTTTTTGGGTGTGTCACAGTTTGGTGAGCGTTGCGCGCAGCGTGACCCCAGGGATGCAGAGATAGCAGACGATGTGCAGGTGAAAGTATATTTATTGGCAACAGGGAGGTGCAAAGGAAGCAAGTAGAATGATCCAGCACCGTGTGCAGGGCAGGCTGGCTTAAAAAATAGGCATCAGGTAACAGGTGTGTCTTGAGTGCCAATCAGAGAAAGATGAGAGAGGCAGCTCTCAGGGCAGAAGTGCAGTGACAGGAAAAAGCACAAAACACAGGAAAACACAAACATAACCAAACTGTCAGAAGCAGTCCTGACAGGGTGGTCTTGTAGTTTTTAGCGCTTCCATGTGGAGTCTACTGATGGATATAAATTAGAACTATACGGTAATTTGTATTACAAATGGCAGCAGCGGAGGATGCATGTGCATGTGCGAGCCAGTCTGCCGCAAAACAAGAGAGGAAAGAATAAGGAATAAGGAGCTTATTGACTACAGTGCGGACTACAATGGCGGACTAGCGCAAAGCTCTTTGGGTAAAACTTTTCCATATATCAGTGACGGGCCGTGCATTTCACACCTGGGCCTGCAGTGATGTCCTCCTTAAATTCTAAAACATCTTATTTGGAAAATGTAGGAAGATTGTTTTATAAATATGGTTTGATTTCACATTTTCTGTAATTACACATAACCCAAATACACAATAACCAATAGGTAAGAACAGTTGGTTTTGCATAAAAGGTCTCCTTTAGAGGAGAACTGCACTTTTTGGGGGGAATTTTGCCTATCGCTCACAATCATTATGAAAGACATAACAACGGATGTATATATTTTTTTCTAATGCATTCTAACTTGTAAATAAATAAAAGTCCACTTTCAACTGAGCCAATGGGAGGTCCTCTATTCCGCCCATAAAATGTATTAAATAACCATCCAAAAACCGCCAACAATATTTAATTTACATTTTGTGACTGGAATATTAAACAAGTATTAGTGATATTGTTATTATAAGCGCTAACGCAGACAAACTATTTATAGCTTGTGTGCCTATGTTGACATGATCGTCTGGTTAAATGCTTCCTTGCTCGTGGAAGTTTGCTGTAGATCATAAATCATGCCTCTCAACTTGCTAGTAGAAGGATGAGGACGTATTTCAACAAGTTGGAACACTATGACAGATGATTTAGACCCGTAAATGGCGAGAACGACAAAGACACATGGTTCCACCCCGCTTTAATTTGCGAGGATTATGAGACATTCTTCATCAAAACGGGATTATAACAACATTCTATAAATCGGCATCCTAATGACAGCAGACCTTGTACAGTTAGTGATGTTTTATTATGTTTGTTGGCTCACATGAAGTCTGCAGTGAGTTTTTATCAGTGATGTTGATGAAAAGAAAGCAAACGTGATGCGTTTTTTAAATAAATGCGCTGTGAATGCTTAAAATAAGAAAAATACGCAAATATTAAATGTTATTATAAATGTGCCTGTTACTATATTACCTACATATAAACTTCCATCATGTATATAAAACCTTAATGAAGGTGATTGGATGTTTTTTAAGAGCATTACAGGCATAATAGAGCGACCATTGTAAGCAGACTATTAATTGCATTGATTTACTAGTTAAAATGCATTAACAAATGAAAAACATGTGTTCTTGTCTTGCATTAGGATTATAAATGATAGGCAAAATTCCCCAAAAAGTGCATCCTGGTACACAAATATCTTTTATCTGTGACAGGCCCAACACAAAGATAAGATGTGTGGTGTGCTATGACAATATCAGCACAGCACACCCCACACATAACTCTTCTCTCCACCACCTGAGTCAGCCTCAAGTCCTATAAGTCCAAAATCTCACGTCAACAAACATGATCTAACAAAATCGAAGTAGTACCATAGCAACCACTGTAGCAACCACAGAAAAAACAAACAACATAGAAGAGGAGATACGAGAGGAGAGAATAATGGTGACTATTATTTAAAGGGGACATATGAAGAATTTAGTATTTTCTGACTTACAAATTACAAAGTTAGACACTCGTGTTAAACTATGCATCAAACCATAAAGTTCCTGCTTTTTGGCGTAAGCTTGCACGCAGTTTTGGATGCCTCTTTTTGTGGGGTTTTTCATTCTAGCTGCGTTGTGACGTCGCAGTGTGGTGGAAGCACTTATCTAAATATTAAGTTAAGCTCTCAGCCAGAGGGGGATTAACTTTTCTCCCCCTGCTTCAGGCTGTGAGGAAACACAAAAAAAGTTAGGATAAAATATGTTCATCTAATCGTGGCATGGGCATAACAGACGTGCGACATGGAATGACATTAATGCTAATAAAATCAGTTTTTTTTTAATTCACTCTCTGAATCAATTGGCGAGTGTGCAGGTGTACCTAATGTTGTGACCGGGTAAATCTATATGTTTATGAAGTTTAATTTTGACCGCATATGTAAAAAAAATAGCAGCAATGATTCCAAGATATATATTTTAACAGTGAACATTTTCAAAAGATAATTGAGAAACTTTTGGAGAGGGTGGGGCGTGGTGTCATTTGCAATCTAGGAACGGCTCTAAAGTAAAAAAAAACGGGTTATAAAAATGATTCAGGAGGCGTCGGTGGTTCCCACAGACATGAGGAGTTTGAACGTGATAGTCCTTTTGGAGACAATTATTTGGACGCATTCAGTCTTAACTAGGAATGGGTATTGTTTACATTTTAACTACTTACTACCGTATTTTCCGCACTATAAGGCGCACCGGATTATTAGCCGCACCTTCAATGAATGGCATATTTCATAACTTTGTCCACCAATAAGCCGCCCCGGACTATAAGCCGCGCCTACGCTGCGCTAAAGGGAATGTCAAAAAAACAGTCAGATAGGTCAGTCAAACTTTAATAATATATTAAAAACCAGCGTTCTAACAACTCTGTCCCAAAATGTACGCAAATGTGCAATCACAAACATAGTAAAATTCAAAATAGTGCAGAGCAATAGCAACATAATGTTGCTCGAACGTTAATGTCACAACACACAAAATAAACATAACGCTCACTTTCTGAAGTTATTCTTCATTCATAAATCCCTCGAATTTTTCTCCTTCGGTGTCCGAATTGAAAAGTTGGGCGAATGTCGTCCGGCGCTGCCTCTGTCTTAGTGAAGGTGTGTTCGCCTTCGGTCATCCATTGTTCCCACGCAGTTAGCAGTCCAGCTTCGAATGCCCTGTTGACACCAATATCTAGCGGCTGGAGGTCTTTTGTCAATCCACCCGGAATGACGGCGAGTATTGAATTAAGCGCGTAAGCGTGTCTCTCAATGTGATGTTATGAGCTAGCAAATATAACAACTACACTACCCAGCATGCAACGATAGTGACGAGCATGCGCGGTAGCCCTGAGAAGCGTTGTTGTATGCTGGCAGTTAGAATGTGGTTATGAGCACGCTGTGAGTAAACGTTGAGAACTCAGTTAACACGCCTCGTCTGCATTATTTATAATTAGACAGACAACACACTTAATAGGAGCCATTTTGGGGTCTTTACATAAACACACAAATGGAAATGAAACGTCACATATCCCAGCACGCACCGCGTGCTTCTTCTTCTTCCGGGGCGGGTGGTTGCTTACAGTAGAAGAAGAAGCGCTTCCTGTTCTATGGGGGCGGGTGCTTACCTTGGCGGTTGCTTGCGTAGAAGAAGAAGCGCTTCCTGTTCTACCGGGAAAAAAGATGGCGGCTGTTTACCGAAGTTGCGAGATCGAAACTTTATGAAAATGAATCGTAATATTAATCCATATATAAAGCGCACCGGGTTAAAAGCCGCACTGTCAGCTTTTGAGTAAATTTGTGGTTTTTAGGTGCGGCTAATGGTGCGGAAAATACGGTACTTTAAAAAAACGACGCTAGTGCTTGAACAGTGCTGAAAAGAGTACTTAAAAAAATGAGCCATCTAATTTTTATGGAATTTTGTGACATTCAAGTTGAACAAACTTGTAAATGAAATGATAAAGTAATACATTTAAAAATAACATCTACAACATATTGTAATAATTACTGAAGGAATACAGAACAAAGACAACGTGCAAAAAAACACTTGCTTGTGGATACTCATAATGCCGCAGTTTGCAAATACAACCTCACCCGCCGTAACTGTAATTGGTGCATGACAACGAAGTGCTATGTTGTTGGTGTGGCTACCAACTAGCCTAGTACAGCGCTGCTAGCGGTGTCATGAGGGCTGCTGTTGGCATGCTCAGCGTCACACTGTGTATTTCTGTCAGGACGCTAGATTACTTCCAAGATGTTACCTGAACAATACCACCACCATGCCCTTGTTGGAACGGGGTTTCGGTGCCCATCCCTACTCTTAACACACCTCAGACCACAAGACAATCTTATAGACATAAGTTCATAGCCATTGACTCTTGTCTGAGCACTGGTGCCAAGGCCCAAACAAGAACGGTCTCTGCGCTATTGTAGTGTAAAAAACAGCTGTTCCGATGCAAAGAAGCGACACCTCTGGAAACGCCAACAGCAGTTATTAGAATGGAATCCCTCTTATTAGCGGGGAGGTATAATCTGTGACAAAACGATCACTATAAAGTTACCGCTACCAGCAAAATATCAGTCTTTGGAATGGAACCACCATCGTTAGCATTCTGTCCAGTTGTAATAATGGCACAAAGAAATAATCAAAAACATGACCAAGCGTGTTGCCAACTTGGTGAAGAAATTTGAGCGTATCACTGCTAGTCTGCACCATAATGAAGATGAATAAGTCTAACGCTAGGCATGTTAAAATAGTATCTAAACGGCCGCCATTTATCCAGGAAAATATGGAGAAGCTGCTTATGGTGTGTTTGACGGAGAAGTACCTGAGGGCGATACCAGAGGAGTCCACTCTCCAAGTTAAACCTGTATATTATCATTACATTACTTCATAAAACTACTGTACTTGTTCGTAGTACATGCTATTATATTGGTTTTTTTCTGACAATAAAAAACCCAGTGCCCAGCAACATAATTTCCATAAACAAATTTAAATCATGAATGTATTGGAAAAAAATGTTGAAAATGTGAAGAAAAACCCCTTTCAAATCAAATCAAATCAAATCAACTATTTATAGAGCACATTTAAAATTTACCACAGGGGTAGCCAAAGCGCTGTACAATGAGCAGGTTAAAAGATAAAACGAGTACCGAGCAAACACAACACAACACAAACAGAACACGATAAAAAATAAATAATTAAAATAGAATTAATAAAAACATAAAAACAGGATCACATCAGGTGTATTATGGGGCGCCATTGCAGGATGGATATCACTCAGTGTTAAAAGCCATGGAATAAAAGTTTGTTTTTAAGAGAGATTTAGAAACAGGAAGAGAGGAGGCTTGTCTAACACTCAGGGGTAGGTCGTTCCAGAGCTTGGGAGCAGCAACGGCGAAAGCTCTGTCACCTCTAAGCTTCAGCCTTGTGTCAGGGACCGTCAACAGCAGCTGATCGGCTGATCTTAAGGATCGGGTGGGGCAGTAAGGCTGAAGGAGGTCGGAGAGATAGGTTGGCGCGAGGTTGTTTAGACATTTAAAAACAAATAAAAGGAGTTTAAAATGTATTCGGTAACGCACAGGGAGCCAGTGAAGGGACGCTAAAATAGGGGTGATGTGCTCACGTCTGCGGGTCTGTGTTAGCAGACGAGCAGCAGAGTTCTGCACGAGCTGCAGGCGGGCGAGGGAGGCCTGGCTAATGCCAACATACAGGGCATTACAATAATCAAGACGAGTCGAGATAAAAGCGTGGATTAATTTCTCAAGATCATGTCTTGATAGAAGCGGTTTCACTTTCGCTATTTGGCGTAATTGATAAAAGCTTTTTTGAACGACGCTGCTGATTTGTTTTTCGAATTTAAAATCTGAGTCAAACTTTACCCCCAGGTTTGTGACAGAGTCGCTGAGATACGGGGTCAGAGTGCCGAGGTCAACGTTGGGGGAGGGAGAGCGACTTGGACCGAACAACATAACTTCTGTTTTATCTTCATTTAGGCTCAGGAAGTTAGCTGAAAGCCAGACTTTGATGTCGTGCAGGCAGTCAATAAGACGTTGAACCGTGTTATTTTGTGCCATGGGAAAATAAATCTGGCAATCATCGGCATAAAAATGAAATGCAATACTGTACTTCCTAAAAATAGAACCAAGGGGGAGAAGGTAAAGCGCAAATAAAATTGGGGCAAGGATTGAGCCCTGGGGGACCCCATGTGGTAAAGGAGCTGTGGATGACATAAAACTGTCTACTTTTACACAAAAACTCCTGTCGGTTAGGTACGACCGGAACCAGTTGAGGGCGGCGCCCTTAATGCCCACACAGTTCTCAAGACGAGTGATTAAGGTGGCGTGGTCGACGGTGTCGAACGCAGCAGACAGATCTAAAAGCACCAGGACAACATATTTACCAGAATCAGTGGACAGGAGGATATCGTTAAAAACTTTTAGAAGCGCTGACTCTGTGCTGTGGAGGGCTTTAAAACCGGACTGGAACAGCTCAGTGATACCATTATCCTCTAAGAAGGGCAACAACTGACTGTAGACAACCTTCTCTAATATTTTGGAAATGTATGGAAGATTAGAGATAGGTCTGAAGTTAGAGAGGAGAGAGGGGTCGAGGCTGGGTTTTTTAAGTAGAGGTCGTACCACTGCATGTTTAAACTCTACTGGAACTATTCCAGAAGAGAGGCTACTATTGATAATGTTAAGGACACTTGATCCAATAGTAGCAAGTACCTCCTTAAACAGGCGAGGTGGGAGGGCATCTGCAGGAGAACCAGAGGGCTTCATATGACTAACTGTGTCACTTAAAAAAGAAAAGGACACCGGCTCAAACTGATGGAAAACAGAAGAGAAATGCAGGGGAACAGAAGGGTCATATGAAGGCTGAGATAGACTGGCTCTAGTTGACACAATTTTGTCAGTGAAAAAATGGAGACAATTTTCACAGAATTCAAAAGAAGCATCAACTTTTGGTCGTAGACTAATGTACTTTAAATGCCCTTTTCTAACAATTATTGGAGAAACATTATCTGTGAAGAATGGATAGTGGTTATTTTACATTTGCGACCCTTCACACAAATTCCGACCGGGACATACCATCAACAGGCACTTGTTGATATAACACACAGAACGATGAACAATGACGTCTCCATTCCGTGATCAATTAAACACTGCGCTCCCTGCACTATCCAAAGCTGTTCATGTGATGATGTGTTCAAGCACACGGCGTAACTGGGTGTTACATAAATAGGCTTTCAAAAATTATTTGTACATAATACTTCATGCTGGCAAACTAATTTTTCATCCACCAGGCCAGTCACTCAATCATCATTACACATCTTTACAAATGATTTTGTATTATTAGGGTTGACCCGATACAATACCAATGTTGAACACGAATCATACACGAACACGAAGCCACAGATATTTCTCCCCCGAGAAAATTTGTGATATAAACCTTGTCTAAAGCATCCACCTCTATAATGTGAACACTTATTTTCCCCTCTTGAATAGTTTTTATTAACTTAATAAAGTGACCACCAGTATCAAAAGTTGCAGCAAAGATATTGAGAGATGAAGTCTATGATGCGGACACAATTGTTACTGAACTTTCTAATACGCTTCTGCCAGGGAGAGTTTGTATCTACAGGTAATATGCGACTATAATTATTTATATTGACAAATGTGTTTTAGACCGCAATATTGTTCAATTAAGTACACTTATTACTAGAGATGTCCGATATTATCGGACTGCCGATATCATCGGCCGATAAATGCTTTAAAATGTAATATCGGAAATTATCGGTTTCAAAAAGTAAAATGTATGACTTTTTAAAACGCCGCTGTGTACACGGACGTAGGGAGAAGTACACAGCGCCAATAAACCTTAAAGGCACTGCCTTTGTGTGACGGCCCAATCGCATATTATCTACGGCTTTTGACACACACGAGTGAATGCAAGGCATACTTGGTCAACCGCCATACAGGTCACACTGAGGGTGGCCGTATAAACAACTTTAACACTGTTACAAATATGTGCCACACTGTGAACCCACACCAAACAAGAATGACAAACACATTTCGGGAGAACATCCGCACCGTAACACAACAGAACAAATACCCAGAACCCCTTGCAGCACTAACTCTTGCGGGACGCTACAATATACACCCCCCATCCCGCTACCCCCCACCTCAACCCTGCCAACCTCAACCTCCTCATGCTCTCTCAGGGAGAGCATGTCCCAAATTCCAAGCTGCTGTTTTGAAGCATGTTAAAAAAAAATAATGCACTTTGTGACTTCAATAATAAATATGGCAGTGCCATGTTGGCATTTTTTTCCATAACTTGAGTTGATTTTTTTGGAAAACTTTGTTACATTGTTTAATGCATCACAACAAAATTAGGCACAATAATGTGTTAATTCCACGACTGTATATATCGGTATCGGAATAGTTAATTAAGAGATGGACAATATCGGAATATCGGATATCGGCAAAAAAGCCATTATCGGACATCTCTACTTACCGTATTTTCCGCACTATAAGGCGCACCTAAAAACCACAAATTTTCTCAAAAGCTGACAGTGCGCCTTATAACCCGGTGCGCTTTATATATGGATAAATATTAAGATTCATTTTCATAAAGTTTAGGTCTCGCAACTACGGTAAACAGCCGCCATCTTTTTTCCCCGTAGAAGAAGCGCGCGGTGCATGCTGGGATATGTGACGTTTCATTTCCATTTGTGTGTTTATGTAAAGACCCCAAAATGGCTCCTATTAAGTGTGTTGTCTGTCTAATTATAAATAATGCAGACGAGGCGTGTTAACTGAGTTCTCAACGTTTACTCACAGCGTGCTCATAACCACATTCTAACTGCCAGCATACAACGCTTCTCAGGGCTACCGCGCATGCTCGTAACTATCGTTGCATGCTGGGTAGTGTAGTTGTTATATTTGCTAGCTCATAACAGCACATTGAGAGACACGCTTACGCGCTTAATTCAATACTCGCCGTCATTCCGGGTGGATTGACAAAAGACCTCCAGCCGCTAGATATTGGTGTCAACAGGGCATTCGAAGCTAGACTGCTAACTGCGTGGGAACAATGGATGACAGAAGGCGAACACACCTTCACTAAGACGAGGAGGCAGCGCCAGACGACGCCAACATCTGCCAGTGGATCGTAAATTTGCCCAACTTTTCACTTCGGACACCGAAGACGAAGGATTTACGAATGAAGAATAACTTCAGAAAGTGAGCGCTATGTTTATTTTGTGTGTTGTGACATTAACGTTCGAGCAACATTATGTTGCTATTGCTCTGCACTATTTTGAATTTTACTATGTTTGTGATTGCACATTTGCGTACATTTTGGGAGTGAACAGAGTTGTTAGAACGCTGGTTTTTAATATATTATTAAAGTTTGACTGACCTATCTGACTGTTTTTTTGACATTCCCTTTAGAGCAGCGTAGGCGCGGCTTATAGTCCGGGGCGGCTTATTGGTGGACAAAGTTATGAAATATGCCATTCATTGAAGGTGCGGCTAATAATCCGGTGCGCCTTATAGTGCGGAAAATACGGTATTACGTATGCTATTGTGTGCTTAGCTGCTGGCTCGTAAATGGCCTGTAGCCTACCATATTTACCTTTTGTAAACAACTCACTAATGCGCAAGAAAAGACCAACTTTATACATTTGATATTGACATCCATATCAGTTTACTAATTTATGTAGTTTATGGTTAATATTCTAACAGTAAGTTGTACGTACCTCCTCTGTCGTCTCGGCTTCAGGTGTTTTTTGTTTTGCTTTATTCTCTTGTTTTTCCTCCGCCGCAATGGTGTCTTCTGGAAGTTGAACTGGAGCCTCCTGCACAAGACAAAAAGATGTGTCAAAAAAGTACTTCACAATAAGAAAGGACTATTGACCCGTTCTACTCACCTCTACGTCCATCTTTTCCCTTTTGGCTCTCTTTACTTTATTATTTCCGTCACAAACATCATTTCTGTCAGCTGGAGCCAACGTCTTCCTCTTTGGAGGCTTCGGTTGTCGTTTGTCTTTAGCCATGAGATAGCTTCAGTCCTGCTGTAAGACATGGAAGTACATACAATGCCCTCTGCAGTTTTACTATGTTTTTCTGTGTTAGTGATGGCAACAATGTCAATAAACGGAATTAATAAAATGAAACAGAATCCATTTTACTTGTCACAATGTTATTAGGTCGCAGATTTCCTGAGAAATAAATACGTCGACACACAACAAGTATCGATTAAATAAAATGTGTTAAGTTGTAAAGAAGTCATTTACTTACCGAGTTAAATCAGCTGCGGAGAGAACACGTTTCCTCGCATGCGTCTGAAACCGGATGTGACGACTTTTCTATCTGTTTTGTGATTGGTCAATCCCTGTGACTGATACGTACAATCGGAGATCTTTTTTAAAAACTTGATTTTTAATACCTGTGTAGTACAGACATTCAACAATTAAAATAACGACAATCGGGTATTTTCTACAGTAACAAAAAGTGGTTATACAAAAAACAAACGACAATAATAATAAAAATTAAAGCTGCAAGCAGCGTTGTTCGGGCCCCGCGTATTTGGCAGGTGCTAGTCCTAAGTGTCCCAATACTTTTGTCTACTTTTAGTCTGAAGTGTCCCAAGACTTTTGTCTAGTGTACCTACCTTGTCTGCATTGTGTGGGCACGTTGGTGCTTCCTGCTTTTGAGCAGCCATCTTACAAAAACAGCACCGCAGGAGCATCAGTGCAGCGGGTCTTTGAAGGGTCATAAAATCAAAACCGGAGCAGGTATCACAACTCTTTCACCAACTTTTAATCAAAAGGGTTCAATCTCTCTCCTGTGTTAGTTTGAAGCCGAAACAACAAACGCGCTCAGAGGAGATAATGTTTGAAGAAAGGAGACGGGTTTTTACAAAAATGTTGTGTTGAAGGGGGAATAACAAACTTCCTGTAGATTTTTGCTGGGGGTTGTCAATTTATGAAATGTAGGTGTAAGTGAGACCTACGGAGAGGTTTTCATTTCATGTCTCTCCGACCTTCCCAGTGGGAGTTACAGGCAGTTTTGTAGTTTTTTTCTTCCGAGGAGCAGTTTTTTGTCCGTTTTATTAAAAAATTGCTGTAGAGCGCAATTTTAGAATTTGGAGTTAGGTTTTTTTATTAGATCACAGTTTTTGCCAGTCCTGATGTGTGTGTTCAGTTCGGTGAGTTTTGAAGCATGTTAAGGGGGTCAAATTACAGCGCAAAGAGGCAAAAGTGACTGTTTTTAGTATTTTTTTGTCTTGAAGGGGGAATTGCCAACTTCCTGTTGATTTTAGCCCGAGGGGGTCAAATTACAGCGCAAAGAGGCAAAAGTGACTGTTTTTAGTATTTTTTTGTCTTGAAGGGGGAATTGCCAACTTCCTGTTGATTTTAGCCCGAGAATGTACCATTATGAAAGTAAGGTCTGAGTCAGACCTACATAGAGGATTTTGTTTCATGTTTTTCCGACCTTCCTAGTGGGAGTTACAGGCAGTCTAGTTTTTATTTTTCCTAGGGGGCGCTAGAGCGCAATTTTGATTTTTGCAGTTTGGTTTTTTTATTAAAAGACAATTTTCGCAGGTCCTGATGTGTGGGTCAAATATGGTGAGTTTTGAAGCATGTTAAGTGGGTCAAATTAGTGCTCAAAGAGGCGGCGGAAGAAAAATAATAATAATAATAAAACCTTAGAAATTCAATAGGTCCTTATGTCCCATTGCATAAGGACTCCCTGTGGGAGTCCTTTTGCAATGGGCCACTGCGGGCCCTAATAAAGAAAAAATAAAATAAAAATACCGTGATAACACTAGATAAAAAATAATTATCAGGTAATATATTTAAAATTGTTTTGATGGTGATCTTTTTTATAATTATTTTTAGAACGTGGGATGTTTTCATGGCCTTTTTATTGTCATTATTAGTGAGTTGTGTTTTTGTTTTTAATTCAGAATAAAGCAAAAACATATTTGGTTTGCATGCTAATACACTGGATTTATGAGTATGAAATTTACCTAAAAGAACAAATCAGAGGTCTAGAATGTATCCCGTCCTTGAGATCCATGCGAAGTATTTGGCGATGAAACATTTATACAAATTTACATTTGCTAAGAGTATATTACTATTCAATCCTTCTGGTTTTACTTCTTGTTGAATGGAACACTCACAAAAACAACAGTGTTGAGACAGTATTTTGTTATTATTTAAGAACTCAAATGCAACACATGGAGTAAAAAGTTCCTAGACCCTTATTAAAGTTAAAGTTAAAGTACCAATGATTGTCACACACACACTAGGTGTGGCGAGATTATTCTCTGCATTTGACCCATCACCCTTGATCACCCCCTGGGAGGTGAGGGGAGCAGTGGGCAGCAGCGGTGGCCGCGCCCGGGAATCATTTTGGTGATTTAACCCCCAATTCCAACCCTTGATGCTGAGTGCTAAGCAGGGAGGTAATGGGTCCCATTTTTTTATAGTCTTTGGTATGACTCGGCCGGGGTTTGAACTCACAACCTACCGATCTCAGGGCGGACACTCTAATCTTTTTTATTATTATACACACCAATACATATATAACAGTATAGAATATTTTGCTCGAATAAAATGAGAATAATATCACAAGAAAAGACCCCTCAAAACAGAAGGCTCAGGTAAGACTTTATCACTTCTACTACGCCATCACCCTGAGCCCCTTGCTGTGACGTGGCCAGATGCAAACATTGTTCAGTTTATGGTTTATAAAAAAAAATGTTTTATATATATTTATGGTTATAAATTATATCCATGCTAACCTGACTAAAAAGTGTATTGACTGCACTGACAGGATTCCATTTTAGTAGCGTTTTGTTCTTTATTGATACACACATGTATCTACAACAGTGCTTCCTTCGGTAGGAGGTATGAACTGCACATAGTATGAGTAAAAAAACTATCTCACCAGCCAGCCCCCTGTTACGGACTGTGAGGTAAGAAAAAAAAATTCAGTCCAAAGCCTGGGCCCCTGGGAAGCGGGTACAAGGGAGAAAAACCTCATAGCCCATAGCACACAAACATATGTGTGTGGATGGG
Organism: Nerophis lumbriciformis; assembly: GCF_033978685.3. Lineage (NCBI taxonomy): Eukaryota > Metazoa > Chordata > Actinopteri > Syngnathiformes > Syngnathidae > Nerophis > Nerophis lumbriciformis. The sequence continues at coordinate 6,170,950 of NC_084558.2, read as the reverse complement.
AAACATCAAAGAACACAAAGGACATTAAATACATTAAAAGAGCAAAGCTGATGCAACCATCTGTCACTCCAGCAGTGCCACTTCTACATAGTGTAAGTAAAACAAAAGATACTCAACCAATAATACACATTGCGCACAAGCGATTGCACCATGCATAGACAAGCAGCCAAACACTGTGGTGGCCTCCGCGGTGTTCCACGCCATTGTCTGCTGGGGTGGGAGGAGCATGGCCAGAGACAGGAGCAGACCCAACAAAGCAAACTAAGAGAGACGACTCCAGCCTCGGCCGCCAACCAACTCTTGGCCAGTGTCCAGTCCGCATGGATGAGCGAGGATGCGTCCAAGGAGACCGCGGCGTCCCTTCCACGCTCATTCACACCGTGAAGCCCACTTCATCCTCATCTCCTCCAGTCTCTCCAAACGGACTCTGGTGTGGCAGAGACCGAGCAGCTGATCCCCACGGCCAAAGGGCTCCCGGGAGGCAGATCCAGAAGCCCACGAAAAAGCACCGAAGTCAAGAAAGTTATTATTATTATTATTATTATTAGCCTTTATTTAACCAGGTAAAATCCCATTGAGATCAAAGATCTCTTTTCCAAGGGAGACCTGGCCAAGAGGGCAGCAGCAAGGTTACATTAAAAACAGTAAACAAATACATAAAACATCACATTTACAACATTAAAACTTGCTCACATGACACATGTGCATACAGACAAGGTAGACTGCAATCCTTTCACAGAAGCTTTAAACTCATTCAACGTAACTAGGGTTTGAAGTTTAATGTTCGATTGTAGGTTATTCCAAGCCTTCGGTGCTGAAAACCTAAATGCTTTCTTGCCCAGTTCAGTTCTTACTTTGGGGACGACAAATTGCAGAACATTCATTGAACGAAGATTGTGACTTCCTTGTTTCTTTGTTAAAAGACAAGACAGATAAGATGGAGTGATACCCAGAATGGTTTTGTAGATGAAAACATACCAATGATTGAGGCGTGCCACCCCTTGTCGCACAGCCCCAAAGGTTGCCGAACCAAAAGGCAAAAAAAACAAAAAAACACGTGAAAACAAGAGGGAAACACCAGAAACACAAAAAAAGAATGACTGGTTAAGAAGATCAGCACCTCCAAGTCCGAGTCCATGGTTCTCGTCTGGAAAAGGGTGGATTGCCATCTCCGAGTTGGGGAGGGGACCCTGCCCCATGTGGAGGAGTTTCAAGTACCTCGTAGTCTTGTTCACCAGTGAGGTTAGAGTGGATCGTGATATCGACAGGCGGATCGGTGCGGCGTCTTCAGTAATACGGACGCTCTGTCGGTCCGTTGTGGAAGAAGGAGCTGAGCCGGAAGGCAAAGCTCTCAATTTACCAGTCGATCTACGTTCCCATCCTCACCTATGGTCATGAACTTAGGGTTATGACCGAAAGGACAAGATCACGGGTACAAGCGGCCGAAATGGGTGATGGGGCAGGAGCTCGAAGTAAAGCCGCTGCTCCTCCACATTGAGAGGAGCCAGATGAGGTGGTTTGGGCATCTGCTCAGGATGCCCCCCCGAACGCCTCAGTGGGGAGGTGTTTAGGGCACGTCCGACCCAGGACACGTTTGGAAGACCCAGGACACGTTGGGAAGACTATGTCTCCCGGCTGGCCTGGGAACGCCTAGGGATCCCCCGGCAGCAGCTGGACGAAGTGGCTGCTGTCCTCGCGGTAAATTGTTCTTGATGTTTATAATGTATTACGTTTTCAATTTCATAAGTCCATTTGATATCCATCCATTCATTTTCTACCGCTTGTCCCTTTCTGGGGTCGCGGGGGATCGCTGGAGCTTATCTCAGCTGCATTCGGGCGGAAGGCGGGTCACACCCTGGACAAGTCGCCACCTCATCACAGGGCCAACACAGATAGACAACATTCACACTCACATCAACCTATCCCCAGGTACATGTCTTTGGAGGTGGGAGGAAGCCGGAGTACCCGGAGGGAACCCACGCAGTCACAGGGAGAACATGCAAACTCCACACAGAAAGATCCTGAGCCTGGGATTGAACTCAGGACTAATCAGGACCTCTGTATTGTGAGGCAGATGCACTAACCCCTTTTTTCCACCGTGCTGCCCTCCATTTGATATATTTCTTTATAAATGTTGTGGCCCACGTTGGGCAATAAATGCCACCGTTTGTGAAAATGTGTTGCTGGGGTATTATATAAAAAGGAAACAATGTACAGTAGACATGTATGCACATTACTTATATTGTTGTGGGAAACAGTTGTTATGCACAATTAAAAAAATACCAGTCACATTTTAGAAACAGTATTTGTAATTTCAATTAAATAAGCTCTGCTTCTTCCTACTCCTTTTCGAACATGTTGAATAGAGGAACTGCTTGCATGTTCGAAATAAACTCAAAACTCTCTAAAAGTGTATGGTCACTAATTTCAAAATGCATTGTCTGAAGTTCCTCTTTACAGCCAGGTGGAGACGCTGTTCTGCCAGTTGAGGCTGTTTTCCCCAACAGTGCTTAGTTTATTTGAAGGTAGAGGACCGATTGTAGCTGAGATAGGCTCCAGCGCCCCCCGCGACCCCAAAGGGAATAAGCGGTAGAAAATGGATGGATGGACATTTCAAATAAGCCATACTACATGGCAGACGGTCATGAGCTACGTTATATTGGACAATATTCTTTCAAATACGTTATTTATGCGCTTCCGGTACGACACTTTGACACCATTTGGAGCGTGTTGAGTGTAACACTCGGGTGGCTGATGACGGTACACTACACTTCTCGTATGAAAAAAAAAAAGAAAAATAAACACAGTATTTACTTTTTTTTATTTTTTATTTTTTTATTAAATCAACATAGAAAAAAACACACGATACACTTTCAACTAGTGCATCAACCCAGAAAAAAAAAACCCTCCCTCCCCTATTCACACTCACACACACCCACTCACACAAAAGGGGTTGTTTCTTTCTGCCAACAATATTCTGGTTTCCACAACATGGACAACACTTCTGCAAGGGACACAACACAGTCCCTGAAGCACACTTGATTGTTTGTGCTGCTGGTCCACTAACATTTTCATTTAATTACTATTTTTTCTTTCCCTTTTCTCCCTTATGTAATTATTTTTATATTGTTTACTTTCCTCTTTATCCAAGAAAATATTTATTTATCCTATCTATAAAAAAATAAAAATAAAATAAATAAATAAAAAAAGAAAGAAAGGACCTTATCTTCACCAGACCTGGCTGTAAATGAAATTAGCTTTGTTTAAAGGTTTTTTTTTATTTTTAAAACCAGGTCCAGTCCAGATAATGTCCAAGTCGGGTCCAGCAACACACACCTTCATTCATGTACACTGAGAAAACAAACAAACAAACAAACAAAAAAAAAACCAGAAAATTTTGGAACACAACAGATTGCATATAATCTATGAACAAAATTACATTTTAAAAACAAAAACAAAAAAAGTATTTACAGTCCAGCTTATGTTCAGGTCACTAAAAGTTAGGGAATACAACAACAGATAGCATATAATCTATAAATAATTACACTTTCAACATAAGCCTTTGAGGACTTCCCATCTTTTTTTTATGTTTTTTGGCATCATTATCGTTTTCAACCATGTAACTTTCTAAAGTTAAAAAATACTGAATAAATGTTTTAAAGAAAGTAATACTAAGTGAATATCTGTTTTTGGCCTTAAAAATAAACCTTTTACCGAGTACTATAATTAAATTGATTAAATCATGATTGTCAATGAACTCTCCCAAAATAACAGAAACCACATCAAGCTTCATAAACAAACCAATCCTTTAACACATTTTTTCAACTTCCACCCAAAAAGAAGACACAATATGACAATACCAAAACAAATGCAGGGTGGATTCAGACTCCTGACAACAAAATCGGCAGTCATCTGACTCTGTCATATTCCATAATTTTAACATTTTCCTCGTGGGTAAGAAGTTATAAATAATTTTAATTTGAAAATAACGATTTTGCACATCAATAGTAGTTTTATAGATTAGTTTGAATATGGCATCCCACGGCAACGGGCAGTCAAAAAAGTCCTCCCATTTTCCAAATGTGTTGTATGGGGCACAGTATTTACTTTAAAACACTTGATGCGTGTTCAGAGTATGTAACATGGAAACACTGCACTCCAAAAAAAAGCAAAACAAAACAAAAACCCTGATGGTAACATAACAGGTTTAGTGGAACCATTTGTAAGGAAACGCGACGTATCGGAAGCAATTCAGGGTTGCACAGCTCTGCATTACATGACCTGTGTTCAATAAGTGGCAAGCAAACCTTCGCTTTCACTGTCCTCTTCGTCCTAAAATGACAAATAGTCCACCATGTATGCTGTAATGGTGCACGTTTTCCGTCGTGGGACGTCAACGTTAATTCGTAACACAGCTGCCACCATGAGGTGAGTATTGTTAGAGCCCTTGAGCTTTCTCTTATATTTTTACTGCAACGTAAAGATGAATCACATAACCGATAACACACGTAATAAATTGATTTACGTGGACTTAAACAAGTTGAAAAACCTATTTGGGTGTTACCATTTAGTGGTCAATTGTACGGTATATGTACTGTACAATCTAATACAAGTTTCAATCAATCAATTTAAAACATGTAAAGTCTTATTTTAAGTGATATTAGCCCTCCACCAAACATTTCCACTAAATATAGAATTTTCAAAAAATGTTTTATAACACATGTATATATTTAATTGTATTTGTTTTCGTTTAAAATATATTGTAAATTACACAATATAGAATAATTTAGCTTTATTTTGGCGAGCCGCATGCGGCTCTTTAGCGCCGCCCTAGTGGCTCTATGGAGCTTTTTCAAAAATGTATGAAAAATGGAAAAAGAGGGGGAAAATATATATTTTTTGTTTTATGGTTTCTGTAGGAGGACAAACATGACACAAACCTCCCTAATTGTTATAAAGCACACTGTTTATTTATATCTCATGACACACTATCTGTATGTAATATTGCGGCTCCAGGCAGATGTGTTTTTGGTCCAATATTTTGGGTTGCCGACCACTGGTCTATACCTTTTTAACTCTGCTACTGTCTTGAATGCTGAATTCTAATCAATGGTTTGCTCAACAGCCAGATGAGCATGCGCGCACTGTCTGTGAGCCATCACATGCTGGCCAAGCCGGATAAACCTAAAGACGACCAGGAGGTGAATAATGAGCCCATTAGGTTCTCCACCAGCAAGGCCAGTCCCAGGACTTGGAATGTCAACCGCTCTATGGGGGATCACTATGAGCGGCCATGGTGGAAAGTCCTCCCCCTCAGTGCTGCTGTGGCCATCTTCTTATTGTGGTGTTTCTTGAGAGGGGAGGCGAACATCGATGAACAGCTGGAGCAGGAACTTTACCAGAATTTACCTGGATTGCTCCCAGATGAAGATGAGAAGTAAAGTTATATCTGTGCTTAAAGGTTTTGCCTTGACTAAATGGGTTGTCAATAGTCTTGACTCAATTATCCAACTTTATTTATATAGCCTTTAATCACAAATGTCTCAACGGGCTTTCAAACCCATGTTTTCCTTCTACGTTTTTTTGCAATGTAACATCTGCAGGTTACTTGAAATATGTTTTTGTAATGCAAACAGTTCAGAGTTTAATAAAATGGAACACAATGAGGTAGTGGAAATTTTATTTACAAGAAAGGGCTCCCATGGCATGCACAGGATGAATTACTAGAGCCCCGAGAAAGGCAGGTAAGAGTCTATAGATGGAGAGAAGTGAACAGTAAAGTGAAAGTAAAAACAACAACAACTGAACTACACATGCGGATAATGATGCACAATTTACAAAACAAAACCAGTCAGTCAATCTTACCCCAACCGACCCCCTACACAATAAAAAAGAAAAGCCAAAAAGCTTAAGCGCGCTCCCCCCTGATTCGCCTGGCCAGTTGGATGTCCTTGGGCATGATGGTTACCCTCTTGGCGTGGATGGCGCACAGGTTTGTGTCCTCAAACAGGCCAACCAGGTATGCCTCACTGGCCTCCTGTTATAAAAATTAGTTTGAAAAAAGTTACAACTGGAAACACATTTGACAAGTGAACTGAAGAAAAAAAACAAAAAACAAACCTGCAGGGCACCGATGGCGGCGCTCTGGAATCGCAGATCCGTCTTGAAATCCTGAGCGATTTCCCTGACAAGACGCTGGAATGGAAGCTTCCTGATGAGCAGCTCAGTGGACTTCTGGTAGCGACGGATCTCACGCAGGGCAACAGTACCCGGCCTAAAACAAAATATCACTTCGTCATTAACACAATATGAAAATAAACAAACATCACCTCTTCATTAACTTAATATGAAAATCAAATAGTTCCATTTTTAAGACTGCATACCTGTATCTGTGGGGCTTCTTCACTCCCCCAGTGGATGGCGCGCTTTTTCGGGCCGCCTTTGTGGCCAGCTGCTTCCTGGGCGCCTTTCCTCCGGTGGACTTACGAGCGGTCTGCTTGGTACGGGCCATTATTCACTTGTTCGTCTATTCAAAAAGAAAAGTAACTTAATTTGAGAAGAGAATGATTCAAGCGGGAAACCTGAAATATTTTTTTGGCGCGGGTGCCATCTTTGTTTTCGCTCGCTCAAAAATACCCGCCAAAGCATTAGTCCTTAAACATAAATCGCACTAAAATGTGAACGTTTACATTAGCACCGCATGTGGATGTAAAAGTATTAAGATCAAGTTTAGGTGCACCGGGTTATATGCTGGCTAGTTAATGGTCGTGTAGCAGAAAGCTGACAGTTAGGCGCCGCCACCATTAAACAACAATCGACACACACGTCTTTCTTTGAGCTTGTCGTTAGCTTCAGCGTCTGACTTTAAAGCGAGTTGGAGCCGTTGGAAAATGGCGCCATGAAGCTACAGCGCGAAATACATTCAACGCTTAAAATTCTAATTGTGTCTCCAAACTAACTCAGGTCACATGTTCGAACGTTAAACCTTCAACTAAATAAAGATGGCCGTGGATTAGATACTTATTTTCAGTTATAGCACGCGCTGTCCTTAATAGATGTAGCTAGCTTTAGCCTCCATGCTATGGCGCGCATTGTTGACAATACACACATTCACGACAGATACGATCAAAACTTACACAATTGTAAAGCCGCTAATTAAATACGTTATACTTAAAATACACAATTAATATTACGAAAATCTTGTTCACACGTTACCTTTTAAATTGTTCACTTGAGGAGAAGCGAGTCTTCTTCAACGATGGGTCCAAATAATGAAGAACGCGGCCAAGAGAGTGTATTTATAGCCTGGGTGCAGCGCGTGTAGTCCCGCCTTTGAGCTGTCGTGATTGGTTCAACTGCCACCTTTGCCCAAATGTGATTGGAGGAGAGAAATGACGAACTATACGAGGCGTTTCCTTTCATTTCAAGTCTATTATCTTTCTTTATTAAAATATTTATGGCCAACGTTATGTGTTTTATGGGGTGCTTGTGTCCCTATACGCTGTAACTGTGTTGAAAAAAATACTGACAACAAAACATATAGATAACACATTTTATGTGTATGAGGGTATTTTCCAAAAGACAGTGGAATAAAGTACGATTGAGACGTGACGAGATAGTTGCTAATGGCGGCCATTACGAGGATAGGAGCTATGATGTTTTCATGTTATTTGAACTAGGGCTGCGACTACCGATTCATTTGATCATCGATCATCGATTAATCGATTAATAATCGGATAAAAGAGACAAACTACATTTCTATCCTTTCCAGTATTTTATTGAAAAAAAACCCCCCAGCATACTTATTTTGATTATTGTTGCTCAACTGTTTGTACATGTTGCAGTTTATAAATAAAGGTTTATAAAAAAAAATAATTAAAAAAAAAAAAAAAAAAAATTGCCTCTGCGCATGCGCATAGCATAGATCCAATGAATCGATGACTAAATTAATCGCCAACTATTTACATAATCGATTTTAATCGATAATCGATTAGTTGTTGCAGCCCTAATTTGAACAACTTTTTCTTTGAACAACTGTTACGTTTTCTCTTCCAGACAATTATTGTTTGAAAAGTAGCCAATTGTGGTGGGCTCTCCTATTTCTGGGGCTGAGGTTGCTGAGGTAGTTAAAAAGCTCCTCAGTGGCAAGGCCCCTGGGGTGGATGAGATCCGCCCGGAGTTCCTTAAGGCTCTGGATGCTGTAGGGCTGTCTTGGTTGACAAGACTCTGCAGCATCGCGTGGACATCGGGGGAAGTACCTCTGGATTGGCAGACCGGGGTGGTGGTTCCTCTCTTTAAAAAGGGGAACCGGAGGGTGTGTTCTAACTATCGTGGGATCACACTCCTCAGCCTTCCCGGTAAGGTCTATTCAGGTGTACTGGAGAGGAGGCTACGCCTGATAGTCGAACCTCGGATTCAGGAGGAACAGTGTGGTTTTCGTCCTGGTCGTGGAACTGTGGACCAGCTCTATACTCTCGGCAGGGTCCTTGAGGGTGCATGGGAGTTTGCCCAACCAGTCTACATGTGCTTTGTGGACTTGGAGAAGGCATTCGACCGTGTCCCTCGGGAAGTCCTGTGGGGAGTGCTCAGAGAGTATGGGGTTTCGGACTGTCTGATTGTGGCGGTCCGCTCCCTGTATGATCAGTGTCAGAGCTTGGTTCGCATTGCCGGCAGTATGTCGGACACGTTTCCGGTGAGGGTTGGACTCCGCCAAGGCTGCCCTTTGTCACCGATTCTGTTCATAACTTTTATGGACAGAATTTCTAGGCGCAGTCAAGGCGTTGAGGGGATCCGGTTTGGTGGCTGCAGGATTAGGTCTCTGCTTTTTGCAGATGATTTGGTCCTGATGGCTTCATCTGGCCAGGATCTTCAGCTCTCACTGGATCGGTTTGCAGCTGAGTGTGAAGCGACTGGGATGAGAATCAGCACCTCCAAGTCCGAGTCCATGGTTCTCGCCCGGAAAAGGGTGGAGTGCCATCTCCGGGTTGGGGAGGAGATCTTGCCCCAAGTGGAGGAGTTCAAGTACCTCGGAGTCTTGTTCACGAGTGAGGGAAGAGTGGATGGTGAGATCGACAGGCGGATCGGTGCGGCGTCTTCAGTAATGCGGACGCTGTATCGATCCGTTGTGGTGAAGAAGGAGCTGAGCCGGAAGGCAAAGCTCTCAATTTACCGGTCGATCTACGTTCCCATCCTCACCTATGGTCATGAGCTTTGGGTTATGACCGAAAGGACAAGATCACGGGTACAAGCGGCCGAAATGAGTTTCCTCCGCCGGGTGGCGGGGCTCTCCCTTAGAGATAGGGTGAGAAGCTCTGCCATCCGGGGGGAGCTCAAAGTAAAGCCGCTGCTCCTCCACATCGAGAGGAGCCAGATGAGGTGGTTCGGGCATCTGGTCAGGATGCCACCCGAGCGCCTCTCTAAGGAGGTGTTTAGGGCATGTCCGACCGGTAGGAGGCCACGAGGAAGACCCAGGACACGTTGGGAAGACTATGTCTCCCGGCTGGCCTGGGAACGCCTCGGGATCCCCCGGGAGGAGCTGGACGAAGTGGCTGGGGAGAGGGAAGTCTGGGCTTTCCTGCTTAGGCTGCTGCCCCCGCGACCCGACCTCGGATAAGCGGAAGAAGATGGATGGATGGATGGAAGTAGCCAATTGAGATAAACTAACCAGCTGGCAAAGAATGAACAACTTGCTTGCTTAGTTGTTTGAAATTGGACCCAAATAGGAGAGAGGGTACGAGATAATTGGAAGCGTCATTTTCAGTGTAGGACAAAAATAACTATGACGTTGAATAAATAAAAAATGTTGCGGTCAATAATAATTTATTTATTCGACCTCACGTAGTACCTCGTTTAAAACACGTTATCTCTGTAATTTATCGGCATCATTCTCGTATTCACTGAACAAAATAAATGATTTTATCTGTCAAATCTACTGTAATATTTATAAATATATGTCTGTATGTTCATCATTTTAGGTGTAAAAAGTACGTTTCATCAAATTAATTGGGGGGAAAAAAAATATTCAGTCGGAAAGACTTGTCTTCCGGAAATGCTTCATTACGGACGTTTTATAGAGTGGCACTAGTGGGGGTGATGTGCGGTGTCGACGGAGAAGGAAGGACGACGGGTGACGTGTTAACGAAGGCGGAAGTAAAACAAGGAGTGGTGGCTAACGAGTGAGCGTATCTAAATCTCCTTGGCGGTTGTGCATAAGCTGTATTGTGACTGGATCGAGATGGAAGGGGATAGTGACGGGATTTATGAGGAAAGTATGGACGTGGATAGGACTAGAGGGGAGAGAGGAAAGAAGGGGAGTGGAGGGCATGAAGGAAAATCGAGTGCTAAAAGAGTACACGAAGAAGATGAAGAAGTAGAAAAGAGGAAAAAGACCATGGAAGATAATTACAGGATCATATATACATTTAAATCAGGTCAAGACATGAATGATATAAGTTTGATGACACTGGTTAAGGGGTTAAAGAAGGACATTGGAGAGGTGGAGATAGCGAAGGTGCTCAGGGACGGACGACTTTTGATCAAATGCAAAAATGGAGAGCAAAAGAACAAAGCAATGCGGTTGCAAAAACTGTGCAATAAGATAATAAAGGAAAAAATGGAAGTGGGGGAACGAAAGGGGGCAAGAGGAGTAGTGACAGGAATCCCAAGGGGTGAAAATTTAGAAGAATTGAAAAGACAAATAAAAGGGGGTACTGTCAAGATGATGACAAGAATGATGGCATTTAGAAATGGAGAAAAGACGGAGAGCGAATCTGTATTAGTACAGTTTGTCGAGGAAGTTCTACCGCAAAGAATTATGATTGGGTTTTTAAGCTTTTACGTTAGAGCTTACGTCCCACCCCCAGTACGCTGTTTCAAGTGCCAACGCTATGGGCACATAGCCAGTGTGTGCCATGCTAAGTTGAGATGTGGAAGGTGTGGAGGAGAGCATGAATACGGACAATGTGGAGACAATATACTGGTCAAGTGTTGTAACTGTGGCGGGAATCACACAGCAGCGTATGGAGGATGTGTCATTAGGAAACAGGCAACAGAAGTTCAGCAAATCAGAGTAGAAAGAAATATTACATACGCAGAGGCAGTTAAAGTAAGAAATAAAGAAAGTGCAGAACAAGATAGAAGTGAGAATAGATCAGAACAAGACACATGTGACAATAGTACAAGTAATAAAAAACAAGAGGCAGCAAATACAGGACTTTCCATGGACAAGCTAGTTGTGTTCCTGGCATATGTAATAAACTGCACAGAACAGGCAAGAAATAAAACTGAGAAGATCAAAATAATTGTCAAAGCAGCAGCAAAGTTCTTAAATTTAAAAGAACTATCTTGGGAACAGGTACAAGGTGAACTACAGAGAGTAGACGAGACCGAGTCATGTTACCACAATCCAACGCCATGTTAATTGTTCAGTGGAATGCCAGAAGCTTAATAGCAAACGGACAGGAACTAAAGGGTTATATTAATAATATGAAAAATAAACCACATATACTATGTATTCAAGAAACCTGGCTGAAGCCAAAATTGAGCTTTATAATAAAAGGATACATAACAATACGTAAAGATAGGAATGATGGGCAAGGAGGAGGATGTGCCATATTTATTAAAGAAGACATGCAATATACAATATTAAAAGAAAAACAAGAACTAGAAATAGTAGGGGTAGAAGTATGGAATAATAAAGAAAGATACAAAGTGCTAAACTTCTATAATCCGTGCAAGAAATTACAAAATCATCAACTAGAAACAATAGTCGAGCACTGGAGTGGCAATATCATTTGGTGTGGTGACTTTAATGCACATAGCACAATGTGGGGTGAAAGGGATGACTGGAATGGGGAAACATTGGAAGCATTTTTGGAGGAAAAAGAACTGGTGTGTGTGAATGATGGGTCGGGAACAAGGTTAGATGTAGTTACGGGTAAAGAAACAGCAATAGATTTAACAATAGTGTCACAAGGGTTAGCAGGAAAGGTAGAGTGGGAAGTAAATAAAGACAGCACTATAGGAAGTGATCACTACCCAATATTCATTCACATAAACATAAATCAAAGGACAGAAAGCACTAAAATAGAAGGAAGATGGAAGTATAATCACGGTGACTGGGGACAATATAGGGAAAGTACCGACATGACATTAAAGGAAGTGGATATAAATCAAGATATTGAACAACTGAATACAGATATTACAAAGTGCATAATGGAAGCAGCCAAAAAGAGTATACCAAGGAGTAGTATAGGGAAAAGAAGGAAGATAGTGCCGTGGTGGACACAAGCGTGCACAGACGCAATAAAAGAACGGAATAGAGCATTTAGAATATTGAGAAGAACAAATAATTTCCAAGATATGATCCAATATAAAAGGCACCAAGCTAAAGTAAGGTACGTTATTAAAAAGACAAGAAAACACTACTGGAGAAAGTTTTGTGAATCATTAAATAGAACTACTCCTTTAGGCCAAGTGTGGGGAATGATCAAGAAAATGTCAGGGATCAGAAATGAACATAAAAATCATGTGATGAAAGATGGGACACGGTGTGTGGTAGAAAATAAAGAAAAAGCAGAACTTTTAGCAAAAACATTTGTTAAAGTGCACAGTAATGATAATTTGAGAAATGTAGAAATACAAAAGAGAGAAGAAACAATTAGTTTAAATATTGGGGAAATGATGGAAGACAACGATAATAGGGTAACCAACACTATAGATATGAAATTTTCTTTGAATGAAATGGTTCGAATATTGAAAAAGGTTAAAAATACAACACCAGGAAAAGACCAGGTGAGTTATCAGATGATCAAGAATTTAAGTAGTATTGGCAAAGAAGTGGTCTTGGAATTATATAATAGGATATATGAAGAAGGAAAATTACCAGCGGAATGGAAAGAAGCTGTAATAATTCCAATATGCAAACCAGGGAAAGATCCAGAAGAGGCAGGTAATTATAGGCCGATAGCATTGACCTCAAATTTGGGCAAAGTAATGGAAAAAATGATTAATGAAAGACTAGTATATTATTTAGAGTCAAAAGAAATAATAAAAAACTACCAAAGTGGATTTCGCAAAGCAAGAAACACAAACGACCCAGCAGTGCAGCTGGAAGAGGAAATTAGAAAGGGACAAATAAATAAAGAAAGTATAATTGCAGTATTTTTTGATATAGAGAAAGCTTATGATATGTTGTGGAAACAGGGGTTGCTGATAAAACTAAATAAAATTGGGATTAGAGGGAAAATGTATAGATGGATAAAAGACTTCTTAACAAGTAGAAAAATATTAGTAAAAATAGAGAATGAATACAGCAGAGTATATGAAGTGGAAAATGGGACCCCGCAAGGAAGTATAATAAGTCCAGTATTATTTTCAATAATGATAAATGAAGTTTTTAGTGAAGTAGAAGGGTTAGTGGATGTGGCACTGTTTGCTGATGATGGTGTGATGTGGAAGAGAGGTAGAAATACTAATCATATAGAAAAGAAGATTCAAAAAGCGGTAAATAATGTTGAAGAATGGGGAACGGCTTGGGGTTTAAGATTCTCTGTTGGAAAGACAAAAGTCATAAATTTTACAAAGAGGAAAGTACAAAACAAGCTCCAAATTAAACTCTATGGAGAAAATATAGAAGAGGTACAAGTATTTAAATATTTGGGTATATGGTTTGATAAAAATATTAACTGGTCAACCCACATCAGCAAAATAGTGGAGAAAAGTAAAAAGGTGTTAAATATAATGAGGGCTTTGAGGGGTAAAGATTGGGGGGCTGATAGGCAGACATTGAAAGCAATATATATGACTTTAATTCGATCTGTTATTGATTATGGATGCATTATTTATCAATCTGCTTCAAAAACATTACTTGGGAAAATAGACAGGATCCAATCACAGGCTTTAAGGTTATGTTGTGGAGCTACAAAATCAACCCCAGTTACAGCATTACAAGTAGAGATGAATGAAAAACCTTTAGATATGAGGAGAGATCAATTGTCAGCAGTTTATTGGGCAAACTTAAAAGGATCCAAGCAAGGACATCCAACCCATCAAGTGTTATTAAACTGCCAAGAAAAAGAGAAGAAAAAAATGAATAGTTTCGGGTGGATAATAGGAGACATATGTAATAAAGCTCAAATTGATAATATTAAAGTTAGCCCTACAGTACCAATCCCTGCAATACCACCGTGGATGTATGAAAACCCAAATGTAAACATGCAATTACTAAAGAATAGAAATTTAAATAGTTACCAGATAGAACAATGGATTGAGAAAACGTTTTTAGACAACATCATGGTGTACACAGATGCATCAAAAACTATAAATAATAAGGTAGGAGCAGCAGCTGTTATCCCACAAGGAAACATAGTATTAAATAAAAGAATTAGTGATAAGTTATCGGTTTTTACGGGAGAATTGGTAGCAATTTATATGGCAATTCATTGGATAGAAGAAAATAAAGCAAGAAAAGCAGTCGTGTGCTCAGACTCCAGTAGTGCATTGATGAGCATAAAAAACATAGCATCAGAAACAAGACAAGATTTAGTTTATGAAATAGTTCAGGCAAATTACAGAATAAATAAAGCGGGAGGTGTGGTAACATTTCTTTGGGTTCCTGCTCATGTAGGAGTTGAGGGGAACGAATTAGCGGATAAGTACGCAAAACAAGCAACTACTAAAACAGAAGTAAACATGGAGATTAAGCACAGTAAAGAGGAAGTGAAGAACATAATTAAGATGGAACACAATAAAAAGTGGCAGGATAATTGGAATAAGGAAACAACAGGTAGAGAATATTACAAAGTCCAGAGGAGAGTAGGTGTAATGAGAGGAGGCAATAGAAATAGGAAGGAAGAAGACATTATTACTAGAATGAGATTAGGACATACATATCTAAATAGTTCATTAAAATTGATAGGGAAACATACTACAGGACTGTGTGATTCTTGCCAACAGCTAGAAAGTGTAGGACATGTTTTAATACATTGTAGGAAATATAATAGAGAAAGGGAAATACTGGAAAGTAAGTTAGCGAAAGAGAATATTAGGTTAGCAGTGGAAGATATATTAGGAATGCACTCAGAACACATAGGTTATAAAGCAATATGCACATATTTAAAAAATACTGGGTTAAATAAAAGAATATAGAGTAGGGATCCACCTCGATCCACACTCCATTACAGTAGGTGGCGGTAATGCACACCACAAGGTTGCTTGCCAACCGCCATAAAAACAAAAGAAGAAGAAGAAGAAGTGGCACTAGTGGTATCTAAATGGCATGCATCGGAAATGTTTACAAATAAATGGTTTCAAAGGAAACACGTGTATGTAAAGTAGTTTATTCGGTTGTAACAGCCGAGCTTTATTTGAGTTAGGAAACCACTAACTAGTACGGACTAACTATACAATATGAGCGAGGAACGTCTGATGTTCCGAGGTAAACAATACAACAAACGTAACTGCATGAATTGCTATTTTTAATAACACATTTGTTTATTCGTACGTATTTGTGTTTTGATAGACTGGATTTGCGTTTTCTCGCAGATATTGAAGAAAAGCCAAACAACGAAGCTGCCAAGTCACTCTGGACTCCCAGCAACAATAACTTCAGATTTGATTTTTTCCCTAAGGACTTGCAGACCCAACAAGAAGCATCATCAGAGAGTCTATTGCCCAATACAGGACTGAAGATCACAATGAACTCCCCAATCCCTGATGCAACTATAGATAACGTGGCAGCAGAGACTTCATTCCCTAAGAATGAAAATGGCATTACTGTGCCGGAGGATAGCAGCTCCCCGCTTGCACAGCCTGCACAATCAAAAGCAAAGAAAAAGAAGAAACGTGGAAAGAAAATGTCCACGGTGAATGCAGAGGCACCCGCAGAGACAAGTGCAATTGAAGCGAGTCAAGCAGGCAAAAACACAGAGATGGTCAGTGTTTATTTATTTATTTATTAAATCTTGCTGGGTTAAAATGAGTTCAATCAATCAATCAATCTTTATTTATATAGCCCTAAATCACAAGTGTCTCAAAGGGCTGCACAAGCCACAACGACATCCTCGGTACAAAGCCCACATACGGGCAAGGAAAAACTCACCCCAGTGGGACGTCGATGTGAATGACTATGAGAAACCTTGGAGAGGACCGCATATGTGGGTAACCCCCCCCCTCTAGGGGAGACCGAAAGCAATGGATGTCGAGTGGGTCTGACATAATATTGTGAGAGTCCAGTCCATAGTGGATCCAACATAATAGTAAGAGTCCAGTCCATAGTGGGGCCAGCAGGACACCATCCCGAGCGGAGACGGGTCAGCAGCGCAGAGATGTTCCCAGCCGATGCACAGGCGAGCGGTCCACCCCGGGTCCCGACTCTGGACAGCCAGCACTTCATCCATGGCCACCGGACCTGTGCCCCCCCCCCCTCAAGGAAAAGGGGAGCAGAGGAGAAAAGAAAAGAAACGGCAGATCAACTGGTCTAACAGGGGGGCTATTTAAAGGCTAGAGTATACAAATGAGTTTTAAGATGGGACTTAAATGCTTCTACTGAGGTAGCATCTCTAATTGTTACCGGGAGGGCATTCCATAGTACTGGAGCCCGAATAGAAAACGCTCTATAGCCCGCAGACTTTTTTTGGGCTCTGGGAATCACTAATAAGCCGGAGTTCTTTGAACGCAGATTTCTTGCCGGGACATATGGTACAATGCAATCGACAAGATAGGACGGAGCTAGACCGTGTAGTATTTTATACGTAAGTAGTAAAACCTTAAAGTCACTTCTTAAGTGCACAGGAAGCCAGTGCAGGTGAGCCAGTATAGGCGTAATATGATCAAACTTTCTTGTTCTTGTCAAAAGTCTAGCAGCCGCATTTTGTACCAACTGTAATTTTTTAATGCTAGACATAGGGAGACCCGAAAATAATACGTTACAGTAGTCGAGACGAGACGTAACGAACGCATGAATAATGATCTTAGCGTCGCTAGTGGATAAAATAGAACGAATTTTAGCGATATTACGGAGATGAAAGAAGGCCGTTTTAGTAACACTCTTAATGTGTGATTCAAACGAGAGAGTTGGGTGGAAGATAATACCCAGATTCTTTACTGATTCGCCTTGTGTAATTGTTTGGTTGTCAAATGTTAAGGTGGTATTATTAAATAAATGTCGGTGTTTAGCAGGACCGATAATCAGCATTTCCGTTTTCTTGGCGTTGAGTTGCAAGAAGTTAGCGGACATCCATTGTTTAATTTCATTAAGACACGCCTCCAGCTGACTACAATCCGGCGTGTTGGTCAGCTTTAGGGGCATGTAGAGTTGGGTGTCATCAGCATAGCAATGAAAGCTAACACCGTATTAGCGTATGATGTCGCCTAGCGGCAGCATGTAAATACTAAAGAGTGCAGGGCCAAGAACCGAACCCTGAGGAACTCCGCACGTTACCTTAACATAGTCCGAGGTCACATTATTATGGGAGACGCATTGCATCCTGTCAGTAAGATAAGAGTTAAACCACGACAAAGCTAAGTCTGACATACCAATACGTGTTTTGATACGCTCTAATAAAATATTATGATCGACGGTATCGAAAGCAGCGCTAAGATCAAGAAGCAGCAACATAGATGACGCATCAGAATCCATCGTTAGCAGTAGATCATTAGTCATTTTTGCGAGGGCTGTCTCCGTAGAGTGATTTGCCCTGTTGACTTGATTTGTTTTCTAGAGTGCTGAAGAAGAGTTTAAAAGACAGCTGGACTGGTGCGTTGAGCAGTTACAACTGGGATTGAAGTCGCAGAAAGCTACTATGAAGCAGAGTTAGTTCCCTTTCTGCATCGCACACGATGTGTCACATATTTATTTACACAGCACTTTCTGTTTATTTTCCCTGCAAGGGGAGGATGCATCTCATGCCCTTAAGACGTTACGCAGCTCCAAAGCTCCCCTGGTCAAGAAGAGGCAAGTGATGAGGGCCATGGCGGGAGATTACAGGAAGAAAATGGAAGACGAACAGAGCAAGCAGTTCAAACTTATCCAAAGTGGTGAGTAATTCTGGTGTTCTTTGTGAAAATGTGGGGCATCACTTGACCTGTTTGTCTGATTTATTTGTATTTTTCAGAACTTGCATCCGCTCAACTCAAAGTAAAGTCTGAGTCGCCCAAAAAATCGGTTTTCCATCGGAGAGCTGAAGGCAAACAGGAGGAAAACCGGCAGCAAAGTGAGGGTCAGGAGTCAGAAAATTCCTTCGCGTTTACCGCATCAAAGGAGGCGTTTCGCTTCAATTTTCTCTAATTTCAGCTTTTAGGACAAGCTTTCGAGCAGGTTTGAGGTTGGAAACAATCGTCATTGTCCTATTAATAATGCTTTACTCTTTCTTTTTAGTAAATAAATTGCATCTTGTTGGAGAATTACAAGTTGTGCAAAAATTACTGCAACATGAGACTTTAAGTAGAAATCTCAAATTAAGTTCACCTGCTACGGATATAGCACACTTTTTCTTCATTCTACAATTTCACCCAAAAGCAGAATATATCTACATTTTTGTGAAGAAATATAAACAACAATAAGCAATTAAACAAACTGTTTACTCCTAAAGCGATACCGTTGTGCCTTGTTTTTCATACTTCGACTTAGACATTAGACTTAGACCAATTTTAATGATTCACAAGGGAAATTGTTCCACACAGTAGCTCAGTTACAAAGGATGTAGTGGATAATGCTGGTATAAAGTAGACAAAAAATGTACCGCAGTAGCAATATAAATATAACATATATGTAATATTTACATATTATATATACAGTATATGATATATACTGATATATTATATTATATTGTTATATAATATATACAGTATAACAAATACCATGTACAATATTACAGTATATGTAACAGCTGCAGCATAAAATAGAGAGTAGATCCAGTAGAAAATAGACATTATAAACAAAGAGAGGTAGCTAACATAGAAGAGGTCAGGTAATAGACATATCATCTATTGCTGTATGGCAAGATACGACTCAGTTATAGGCCAAAACGGTCACGTAAAAAATTTCTGTTTCCATACACCGTCGACCACGCCACCTTAATCACTCGTCTTGAGAACTGTGTGGGCATTAAGGGCGCCGCCCTCAACTGGTTCCGGTCGTACCTAACCGACAGGAGTTTTTGTGTAAAAGTAGACAGTTTTATGTCGTCCACAGCTCCTTTACCACATGGGGTCCCCCAGGGCTCAATCCTTGCCCCAATTTTATTTGCGCTTTACCTTCTCCCCCTTGGTTCTATTTTTAGGAAGTACAGTATTGCATTTCATTTTTATGCCGATGATTGCCAGATTTATTTTCCCATGGCACAAAATAACACGGTTCAAAGTCTTATTGACTGCCTGCACGACATCAAAGTCTGGCTTTCAGCTAACTTCCTGAGCCTAAATGAAGACAAAACAGAAGTTATGTTGTTCGGTCCAAGTCGCTCTCCCTCCCCCAACGTTGACCTCGGCACTCTGACCCCGTATCTCAGCGACTCTGTCACAAACCTGGGGGTAAAGTTTGACTCAGATTTTAAATTCGAAAAACAAATCAGCAGCATCGTTCAAAAAAGCTTTTATCAATTACGCCAAATAGCGAAAGTGAAACCGCTTCTATCAAGACATGATCTTGAGAAATTAATCCACGCTTTTATCTCGACTCGTCTTGATTACTGTAATGCCCTGTATGTTGGCATTAGCCAGGCCTCCCTCGCCCGCCTGCAGCTCGTGCAGAACTCTGCTGCTCGTCTGCTAACACAGACCCGCAGACGTGAGCACATCACCCCTATTTTAGCGTCCCTTCACTGGCTCCCTGTGCGTTACCGAATACATTTTAAACTCCTTTTATTTGTTTTTAAATGTCTAAACAACCTCGCGCCAACCTATCTCTCCGACCTCCTTCAGCCTTACTGCCCCACCCGATCCTTAAGATCAGCCGATCAGCTGCTGTTGACGGTCCCTGACACAAGGCTGAAGCTTAGAGGTGACAGAGCTTTCGCCGTTGCTGCTCCCAAGCTCTGGAACGACCTACCCCTGAGTGTTAGACAAGCCTCCTCTCTTCCTGTTTTTAAATCTCTCTTAAAAACATACTTTTATTCCATGGCTTTTAACACTGAGTGATATCCATCCTGCAATGGCGCCCCATAATACACCTGCTGTGATCCTGTTTTTATGTTTTTATTAATTCTATTTTAATTATTTATTTTTTATCGTGTTCTGGTTGTGTTGTGTTTGCTCGGTACTCGTTTTATCTTTTAACCTGTTCATTGTACAGCACTTTGGCTACCCCTGTGGTAAATTTTAAATGTGCTTTATAAATAAAGTTGATTTGATTTGATTTGATTTGACTGTCTCAGTTTTTAGTACGACTGAAGACACATGTGGTGACTCTGTCTACGTGCCTTTTTTTGGAGTATGGCTGCAAAAGAACCCCCAATAGAGCCAAATAAAGTTGTAGCATACAGTAATAGTCCAATTAAAGTCAACGAGAGCTGAACACAACACACCTGTATGGGCCAGCCAAACAAGACTAATATGGCGCCTACTGGCTTGAATACTGATGTTAAATGTCTATTCATCCATTAATTCGTAGTTTATGTACATTTTTCATTGCTTGTGGCATCTAAACCTATTACTTATTTCATAAAAAGTGTTTTGTGTTTACATTTTACGGTGTCTGGAACGGATGAATTGGATTTACATTGTTTTCTGTGGATACATTTGTTTCGTTTTTTTAGATCTTTTAACCGATTAATAACGGAAAATTGAGGCATTTGCTTGTATACCATGAATTGATAAACGTGGACCCCGACTTAAACAAGTTGAAAAACGTATTCGGGTGTTACCATTTAGTGGTCAATTGTACAGAATATGTACTGTACTGTGCAATCAACTAAGTCTCAATCAATCAATCAAAATTATTCCGACACGTGACTTTTTCCCGGAAGTGAAAACAGTGGTGGTCAACCAAGCTAAGATGGCTGTTGTACAGCAAGCAGCGTGCCAACAATCGCAGTACAAAAGAGGCTTAAATCTTCCTGCAAAAAGCAGATACGAGCAAAAAATGTTAACTACGCAATGAAATAGATATTCATACTTTATCAAAAAAAGATCTATAATCAAGGATTATAGAAATATCGAACTATTGTGCTCCAGACGTCATTCTACACGACAAAACAGATGAAAACTCGGAAGAGCATGGAGGTCTGCGACTTCTTTATGTGTGGCTGTGTCAAGGAAAATGGTATCAAGACTCTGCCGGATAAATATGCATCGTATTATCTCAGATAAAGTTGCATATCATGTTTTAACTCCGCGTCTAAATAAGCAATGTTTGTTGCTGCGCACGTGCCGTTTACGAGGAGCGTGTTTTTCCTGTCTTTATCAAAATATAACTGGTTTATGTGCATTTGTAATTGCTGCCTTTGGTAAAAGTTGAACTCTTTTAGGTTTTGCTCACACTTGCTTTCTTTTACTTAGACTCGCCGAGTTGATGCTTTTCGAAACACTGAGTTTAAGAAATACAAATCATATCAAGATAATACTTAAATGGGAAATAAATGTTAACCTACTCAGTGGCCTCAGTGGTAGGTTGAGAGTTCAAACCCCGGCCGAGTCATACCAAAGACTATAAAAATGGGACCCATGACCTCCCTGCCTGGCACTCGGCATCAAGGCCCGCCACGTCGTTTAATTAAAGTTAAAGTACCAATGATTGTGCTTGGCACTCAGCATCAAGGGTTGGAATTGGGGGTTAAATCACTAAAAATGATTCCTGGGCGCGGCCACTGCTGCTGCTCACTGCTCCCCTCACCTCCCAGGGGGTGATCAAGGGTGATGGGTCAAATGCAGAGAATAATTTCGCCACATCTAGTGTGTGTGTGAGACAATCATTGGTACTTTAAAAGTATATCAAACCAACCTTTACTGAATTGATCACTGCAAACTCATGCTCCTTTGAGCTGGAGTGTGAGCTGCATGTTTTTCTCCTCGTTTTGTAAAATTTTGCACTCTTCCTCCCTTTTTAATGACCTCTCGAGGAATTCTGAATATACGTTGATCCTTTTCGCGATGTGTACGATTCATACAGCCAAAAACAAATCAAGTATAGGGTATGTTTTCTTCGAGAGAGGCTTAATGGCGCCTAGTACCCATTGTGAACAGCGCTAGTTTGACCACCACGGATATACAGGTAAAAGCCAGTAAATTAGAATATTTTGAAAAACTTGATTTATTTCAGTAATTGCATTCAAAAGGTGTAACTTGTACATTATATTTATTCATTGCACACAGACTGATGCATTCAAATGTTTATTTCATTTAATTTTGATGATTTGAAGTGGCAACAAATGAAAATCCAAAATTCCGCGTGTCACAAAATTAGAATATTACTTAAGGCTAATACAAAAAAGGGATTTTTAGAAATGTTGGCCAACTGAAAAGTATGAAAATGAAAAATATGAGCATGTACAATACTCAATACTTGGTTGGAGCTCCTTTTGCCTCAATTACTGCGTTAATGCGGCGTGGCATGGAGTCGATGAGTTTCTGGCACTGCTCAGGTGTTATGAGAGCCCAGGTTGCTCTGATAGTGGCCTTCAACTCTTCTGCGTTTTTGGGTCTGGCATTCTGCATCTTCCTTTTCACAATACCCCACAGATTTTCTATGGGGCTAAGGTCAGGGGAGTTGGCGGGCCAATTTAGAACAGAAATACCATGGTCCGTAAACCAGGCACGGGTAGATTTTGCGCTGTGTGCAGGCGCCAAGTCCTGTTGGAACTTGAAATCTCCATCTCCATAGAGCAGGTCAGCAGCAGGAAGCATGAAGTGCTCTAAAACTTGCTGGTAGACGGCTGCGTTGACCCTGGATCTCAGGAAACAGAGTGGACCGACACCAGCAGATGACATGGCACCCCAAACCATCACCCAACCATGCAAATTTTGCATTTCCTTTGGAAATCGAGGTCCCAGAGTCTGGAGGAAGACAGGAGAGGCACAGGATCCACGTTGCCTGAAGTCTAGTGTAAAGTTTCCACCATCAGTGATGGTTTGGGGTGCCATGTCATCTGCTGGTGTCGGTCCACTCTGTTTCCTGAGATCCAGGGTCAACGCAGCCGTCTACCAGCAAGTTTTAGAGCACTTCATGCTTCCTGCTGCTGACCTGCTCTATGGAGATGGAGATTTCAAGTTCCAACAGGACTTGGCGCCTGCACACAGCGCAAAATCTACCCGTGCCTGGTTTACGGACCATGGTATTTCTGTTCTAAATTGGCCCGCCAACTCCCCTGACCTTAGCCCCATAGAAAATCTGTGGGGTATTGTGAAAAGGAAGATGCAGAATGCCAGACCCAAAAACGCAGAAGAGTTGAAGGCCACTATCAGAGCAACCTGGGCTCTCATAACACCTGAGCAGTGCCAGAAACTCATCGACTCCATGCCACGCCGCATTAACGCAGTAATTGAGGCAAAAGGAGCTCCAACCAAGTATTGAGTATTGTACATGCTCATATTTTTCATTTTCATACTTTTCAGTTGGCCAACATTTCTAAAAATCCCTTTTTTGTATTAGCCTTAAGTAATATTCTAATTTTGTGACACACGGAATTTTGGATTTTCATTTGTTGCCACTTCAAATCATCAAAATTAAATGAAATAAACATTTGAATGCATCAGTCTGTGTGCAATGAATAAATATAATGTACAAGTTACACCTTTTGAATGCAATTACTGAAATAAATCAAGTTTTCCAAAATATTCTAATTTACTGGCTTTTACCTGTAAGTTACCGGTAAATCCTAGCAGTATTGCGTTGCAGTACTGAAACTGGACCAGGGTGGCGCTACTGCACCGTAAAGATGTTTGCCAAACGCCAATTTAACAACGAACAAGAAGAACCGGAAAGGCGGTACGTTGACAGCTGACGTCAGTAAACCAAACAGAAAAGTTGTATCGCAACAAACTAACATTGGTATTTGTATTCGTATTTGACATCTTAGTACACCATTTACATGCTGTAGCACTGAAGGTGAGTTCATTAGCTAGGTGAGGGGGCGTAACGTTATTTTAACTCTCCTGCTGAAGGAAGTTGCAGCTAGCTCAAATAGCTAACGTACAGTCAAGATTCACTTATTCGAGTACTGTTGCTAAACTAACTTTTGTTTTGAATACATATTGACTTTTGAGGACTGTGTCTGAAGAGAGATGTCCGAGCTAAGCGATGAGGCCAGTGAGTCGGAGCAGCTGGGAGTCAGTCTCTCCCTCTGGCTGGGCGAGTCTCTGGTGAGAGCCGAGGAGCTGGACGTCCCTCTGGACCTGCACACCGCCTGCTCCATCGGCCAGTATGACGTGGTGGCAGAGTGCATCAAAAGGTGGATCCTCCATATTACTCTAGTCTAAATGCTCATCATAAAAACATATTTCAATAGTCGTTCCTACATTAAAATGAAGCTCAAGGTGTTTCCTCGATTTGTGTAACCATCTCATTTTAAAACTCCTCAATCAAGAAGTTGATCAACTATCAAAGGCACCCCGGGTTGCCTGTCACATTGTTATTTATTGTTTTAAGAAGATCATTCGACCAATGCATATCTTTTTATGAATCTTAAATCAAAATGAGCAATGAACAAACTGTAAATATCTTTAGGCCAGTCTACTTTAATGTATACAGCAGAGATATTCAACTGGTGGTCCAGGGGAGCCAAATATGACACCAAACCGGCCCGCTAACTCATCAATCAATCAATCAATCTTTATTTATATAGCCCTAAATCACAAGTGTCTCAAAGGGCTGCACAAGCCACAACGACATCCTCGGTACAAAGCCCACATACGGGCAAGGAAAAACTCACCCCAGTGGGACGTCGATGTGAATGACTATGAGAAACCTTGGAGAGGACCGCATATGTGGGTAACCCCCCCCCCTCTAGGGGAGACCGAAAGCAATGGATGTCGAGTGGGTCTGACATAATATTGTGAGAGTCCAGTCCATAGTGGATCCAACATAATAGTAAGAGTCCAGTCCATAGTGGGGCCAGCAGGACACCATCCCGAGCGGAGACGGGTCAGCAGCGCAGAGATGTTCCCAGCCGATGCACAGGCGAGCGGTCCACCCCGGGTCCCGACTCTGGACAGCCAGCACTTCATCCATGGCCACCGGACCTGTGCCCCCCCCCCCCTCAAGGAAAAGGGGAGCAGAGGAGAAAAGAAAAGAAACGGCAGATCAACTGGTCTAACAGGGGGGCTATTTAAAGGCTAGAGTATACAAATGAGTTTTAAGATGGGACTTAAATGCTTCTACTGAGGTAGCATCTCTAATTGTTACCGGGAGGGCATTCCATAGTACTGGAGCCCGAATAGAAAACGCTCTATAGCCCGCAGACTTTTTTTTGGGCTCTGGGAATCACTAATAAGCCGGAGTTCTTTGAACGCAGATTTCTTGCCGGGACATATGGTACAATGCAATCGACAAGATAGGACGGAGCTAGACCGTGTTAGTATTTTATATGTAAGTAGTAAAACCTTAAAGTCACATCTTAAGTGCACAGGAAGCCAGTGCAGGTGGGCCAGTATAGGCGTAATATGATCAAACTTTCTTGTTCTTGTCAAAAGTCTAGCAGCCGCATTTTGTACCAACTGTAATTTTTTTAATGCTAGACATAGGGAGACCCGAAAATAATACGTTACAGTAGTCGAGACGAGACGTAACGAACGCATGAATAACTTTTAACTCAGTTAAAAGACTTGAAAAAGGGCTTTACATTTTTGAAGCAGATTCCTATTTACTAGAGTGCTGTCATATACAGGTGGGAATAGTTGGGCATCTCACGATTCTATTATGATTCTGGAGCTGCGATTCGATTAAAAATTGTTAATTGATGCATCTTTAATTTTTGTATATTGATGCAGTTTTACATTTTTTTTTTTTTTTCTTCCAAATATTTTTATTGAATTTTGCAGACAGTACAGTATGGTGGATAATGGCAACAGCAAGTTGAGGTATCTGCACATTTTACAATATGTAACATAGTAAACCCCACCCCTTACAATACCCACCCACTTTTATTACCAAGGTAATTGTCACCTAGTGCCCACAACAAATATAGACACACATGAATATATGCAAACTTAGATTCAATCTAACAAATATATTAAAGATAAATAAGGTAAAATAAATAAATAAATACTACATAAGATATGCAAAAAAAAATAACGTAAAAGTAAATAAACACAAGGAATGAGGGTCAGGGGGGGGTTCAGCGGTCAGCTCTGTCTAAGTTGTGTTACTCGAATGCAGTTTTACATTTGTTTTCGTTTCACTAAATAAGCATTTCTCACTTCCCAAAAAAAAACAAAAACCCCAACTCATTTCGAATAAGAAACAGTTGAATTCCCACCTTTATTAAATTAATGAAAATGTGTGCAAAACTGGACCATAAGTGCCCAATAGTAAAGGAGCTGGTCGGATCTCTGCGAGGTTGTTTGCTGCAGTCAGCCAACTTTTAGAACTGCATTAACTGTAACTGCATTACTTTATTTACAATAAATAAATCGATTGACATTTACTAATCGAGTCTATAATAGTCTATGTCCGAATTGCTATGCATGTAAAAATCGATTGTTTCTCCCACCTCTACTACCATATAGATAAGATCATCTTTGATTAGCTTTTTTATAGTTGGTCCTTAAAAACAGAAGAGCAATACTGTTTTATAGTTGGGGACATTTTTTTCCAGAATTTAGTAATACAGACAAAATAGTCTAAAGTTAAATGCCCACTGCAGAGGATACTGATTGTCAGGAATAAACAAAATATAAATACTAGTATAGATAGTAGTCCAGCACCCCCAGTCAATAGCTGTCTTGAAATGTGGCCCCCAAAACAATTTAGTTAAATAACCCTGGTATTCAGTATGTTACATTTATTGGGCTGCAGCTATCAATTATTTTAGTAATTGATTCATCTATCGATTAGTTCGATTTAATCAAGTTATCAGATAAAATACATTTTATAACCTTAATGCATATTTTAGATACTTGCTTACCGCCAGAGTGCAGCTGGGATAGGCTCCAGCCCCCGTGCAACCCTGAAAGGAACAAGCGGTACAAATGGATGGATGGATGGACATTTTTAAAATAATCTGCTTGCCACAACCTTTGTTCTTTTTTCTAATAAATGTACATCGTCAGCATTGAAACTGCTTATTTACAGTAACTTGTGCATTAAAAAAAACTCTCCACTGTTTGACGCCACACACCAGTGCTCTCATGTGCGCTCTATTGCTGTGGCTGTGTGGAAACTATGTGAGCGTATTTTAAGTTCTATGTACTACATTAAGTACAGATTTGATCAATTATTAGTTAGACTCAATCAAAACAACAATAATACAAAACAAAACTTATTTTCTAATTGAATGAATAATTGCAGCCCTAGTTATGTATGAATATATAAGGGAAGGTGGCAACCAACCCCAACTGGAATTGTTTGCCAGCATCCCTTTGCACTTTTAAGGGGTAACAATTCCATCCATCCATCCATCCATTTTCTAGTGTCCCTGTTTTGTGTATAAGCCTAAAAGACAAATGCAAAGGAGTTAAAGATTTACAATTTGACATGAAAAAAACTCCTCACCTCAAGTTACACAGTCTTACTCAAGACAATACTATGGAGATGAGCTCTTAACCTAAGTCCGTAAGTTCCTCTGAGCCAACCCGTGTGACAACCCCCCCCATTTTTAATTTTACAATGTGTAGCATTTTAGTAAAAGATCATTGCAGGTGTAGCTAATGTTGATGTTTTCTAGGCGTGAGGTGGACCTGAATGGGAAGAACATTGGAGGATGGACCCCGTTAATGTATGCTTCATACATTGGTCATGACAACATTGCCAATCTCCTGCTTGAGGCCGGTGTGAAGGTCAACGCCACCACCGCTAAAGGACAGACCCCTCTGATGCTGGCGGCGAGCTGCGGGAATGAAAGCATCGCCTACTTTCTGCTTCAGGTACATTACATTAGGGTTGCATCCAGCAATCCAAGGAGGACAAGTGTTGATATTGTTATTTTTGGTTGTAAAAGCAAGGTGCAGAGCTGGAGCTGAAGGACTGCCGAGGCTGGACATCTCTGTTTCACTGTACATGTACGGGTCACCAGCAGATGGTTAAGTTTCTGCTGGATAACAATGCCGATGCCAATGTGAGGTAGGGATCTCGTCTTAGCGCCCAAATGCTACTCCACTCTTGCATGGACCCACTTGTGATTATCCACAGGGAGCCTGGGTCTGGATTTACTCCCCTAATGGAGGCTGCTGCTTCTGGGCATGAAATCATTGTTCAGCACCTGCTTGATCATGTGAGGACACTACATTCAGAAGCATCATCATGTGATTGACACTTGGCTTAGCTTTTTGACACACTTACAGAAGGTTAAGGTAGATGAGCGCAACGCCAAAGGTGAGACGGCGCGAGCCCTCGCCATGACGTACGGCTACACCAAGATAGCAAGCCTCATTGACTCACGTTCTCCAAGGAACAAAGCAGGTACTTTCCAAGCAGCTTCACCTTTCAGTGATGATGTTCTAATTTTGAGCATTGTCTGCTGGACCTCCTCAGGACATTTTGAAGACCTCAGCTCCTCTGAGGACTCAGACAGCGGCCCCCCTCGGCCACGACCCAGCCGCAGCCGAACTAAGGGCATTAGCATACACGACGGGCCACAAGCTATCGCTAAGTTTAGAGTAGGAGGCGCTGGCAGGACTGGAGGATCGTGTGGTAATTTTGCACACAAAGTTATTCAAATGATGGTGAATGTTGCTCAGGAAATGTATTTGTTTTAAACGTCAGAGCCTCGTACAGCACGTGCTGGCTACACGGCATTCCGCGATATCGGCAGTCAGAGCGACGGCATTTGCTATCGCGACGTGACTTCGCCCATCAACGAGCTGGACGGCCAAAGCAACAGCAGCAGAGGTGAGAGTCGCCTGTGTTATTATTGTAGAAAACATTAGAAATATTACTGAAGCATCCGCCTGATGACGTCATGTTACAATTTGTGTGTAATCATGGTTGTCGTATTGAATGCTTTTATTAAATATGACCCAAATATAAGACACCCTATCTGTTTAACAAATATAGGTTAATTTCAGAAGTTACAGCTGGTATACTAAAATAAAAATATTTCTTAGCGGCTTCATAAATCACTACTATATTGAAACTTGAATCATAACTCCTCAAATGTTGTTTGCTAACAACCTTTTATCAAATCAAATCAAATCAACTTTATTTATAGAGCACATTTAAAATTTACCACAGGGGTAGCCAAAGTGCTGTACAATGAGCAGGTTAAAAGATAAAACGAGTACCGAGCAAACACAAACAGAACACGATAAAAAATAAATAATTAAAATAGAATTAATAAAAACATAAAAACAGAATCACAGCAGGTGTATTATGGGGCGCCATTGCAGGATGGATATCACTCAGTGTTAAAAGCCATGGAATAAAAGTATGTTTTTAAGAGAGATTTAAAAACAGGAAGAGAGGAGGCTTGTCTAACACTCAGGGGTAGGTTGTTCCAGAGCTTGGGAGCAGCAACGGCGAAAGCTCTGTCACCTCTAAGCTTCAGCCTTGTGTCAGGGACCATCAACAGCAGCTGATCGGCTGATCTTAAGGATCGGGTGGGGCAGTAAGGCTGAAGGAGGTCGGAGAGATAGGTTGGCGCGAGGTTGTTTAGACATTTAAAAACAAATAAAAGGAGTTTAAAATGTATTCGGTAACGCACAGGGAGCCAGTGAAGGGACGCTAAAATAGGGGTGATGTGCTCACGTCTGCGGGTCTGTGTTAGCAGACGAGCAGCAGAGTTCTGCACGAGCTGCAGGCGGGCGAGGGAGGCCTGGCTAATGCCAACATACAGGGCATTACAATAATCAAGACGAGTCGAGATAAAAGCGTGGATTAATTTCTCAAGATCATGTCTTGATAGAAGCGGTTTCAATTTCGCTATTTGGCGTAATTCATAAAAGCTTTTTTGAACGACGCTGCTGATTTGTTTTTCGAATTTAAAATCTGAGTCAAACTTTACCCCCAGGTTTGTGACAGAGTTTTAGTTTTAGGCGGTGCTGTCCAGGTTGCTGATGTGTTTGAGCGACAGGAAGAAAGGCTCTGACTTGTGTGGGGACAAGTTGTTTAGCCCCACCTGTTGGCGTGCATGTAATACTACATCAGTTTTTGTTAGTAATCCAAAAAGTTAGACGAAGACTGAACCTTACAAAAACCAAAGCAATTTTTCCAATAATGTAAATCTAATTAATCTGTTACAAACACCCAAAATATATAAAACACTTTTTACATTTTACTCAGCTGTTTACCTGCACTACAAGGAGAAACGGCACTCTTTTGAGGCCAAAAATGTACAGATTCTGGACAGGAAGGACCGATGATTTGAAAGGGGAGTGAGGGAAGCCATAAATGTCAGGGTTGAAAAATCATCCCTAAACAGAGGAGGTGGTCTGCGACATCACCTATCCCCACATACAACTCTGTCCTTTTAGCTGTTCCTAAAATCCTATGCAACTTAGCCTCCAACAAAAAACAAGACTTAGGAACATTTTGATCACAGATGCTCCTTTTGTGCCATCTTTTACAACTCAATGGCATGCTAACGTAGGTGATTCCGACTGATGTAGGGCTGGTAGTGGTCGTTCGGCGGCGATCGTCTTGCTTCACAATACCTCAATGCTAACGAGGGGAAATTCCCCTTTACCGACTGTCGTTGGCATTGACAGAATGGTTGCTATTTTGCATCTCAACAGATGTTTTTTTCACAACAATAGGACAGAATCATCTTTGCACAGGCACACCCTCCTTGTGTTGGAGTAGGGCTGGGCGATATGCACCAAAACTGATATCCCGGTATTTTCGGTTCGAAAGGCAATATACGATATATACTGGTATCATATGCCGGTATCTTAAACGAAACGTGCAAAGTGCTTTAAGTTGCCTTAGTGTTTTATGGCTCGATAACCAGTGTTGAGAGTACTCAGATTATTGTTGTTGTAAATAGTAATGTTACGTGTTGCTTGTCTCAAATATCTTTCTAAAATATACCGCTATTAACTGTAAAATTGGTATACCGCCCAGCCCTATGTTGGAGTACCGGGTAAATATTTGGGTTTTTGGCACTAGCTGCGAGACTAGATCTGGCCAACCTAAATCGATGAGTAAGAACCGACGAAGCCTACTTGGATGAGAGGCGAAACATCTTCTAAAACAAACCAAACAGTCCAGTTGCGTTCGATTGAATACCTTGGAGTATAGAGAATAATTAGTTTTATGTGCAAAAAACAATGTGAAATACATATAGATGACAAAACATAACGTTTACCTTGTTGGTGAAGACAGGAAGGTTAAGCCACATGGATGCCACTTTTCTACTTCACTACAAGTTGTTTCTTGGATTCAAAAGAGTTTCTCCCTTATCAAAATGCTGGTACTTACAACTTTCTTTGGCCTCATGCTGGCTTACTTTGCAAAACGCACAAACTGAGTCCCAAATGTGTGGGATTCTTTGTTTGGGGACTGGAATTGGCAGAATAATACATGGGCATACAGACCAGTGTGTTATGAACAATGTTTGGCCATCTGAGACCTGAGACGGTATATAAAAAACAGGGCAAAATGTGGGTGAAAATTTGGTCAAAAATCTTTTCTTGAGAAAAATATTGTCAAAATATTCTTGTCAAGACAATGTAATTTATTTGCAGGTGACAGTCCGTTCTTGGACAACGACATGCCTACCATGAGGAGCAGCAGTAGCAGCAGTGAGAGTCTACCTCCTGTCAACGGCTGGGAAGCCTCGGTGGAAAGTAACGAGGTGAACAAACGTAGCGATTCACCCATCCTTAAGAGGTTCCAACATTGACCGTGTCTCTCTCCACCAGGATTCTGATCAGTGCAAAAAGAGCAGCTCGCGCAGACTCAATAAGGCTCATTACTCCAAAGGCAAGAATCGCCATGTAGGCAGCGATGCAGCGCACACTGGTGCTACAGGGGACTGTGGGACATGCTCCCATGTTCCATCATCCTACAACGGTCCTAAAGTGTGTAGCGTCTTCACACTTATTAGTACTTGTAGGTACACAACATATAATATATATTCCCATAGGATCTGGCTGAGTTCTTGGAACATCTTGGCTTCTCAAAGTATCTCCCTTTACTGGAGGAGCAAGACATCGACCTACGTCTTTTCCTCACCCTGACAGAGAACGACCTAAAAGAGATCGGGATCACGTAAGGATCTACCGAGTCTTCTTTTACACAAGTCAATTTATCAAGAATATTGTGCAGGATTAATTATTGTGCAACAGAAGGAGAAAACGACTGGATGTTGCACTCATGATGTGGAGTTCATAAAAAACTACATCAAATGGTTGTCTAAAGCCACAGCTGAAAATGCCAATGCTTCTTTGCACATGGAGACTAATAAAGACAAAGCAGGGTTTTAAAAAGTATTCAAATGAAAAGTTGTTGTGGACTTCCCAGGTTGTTTGGACCAAAGCGTAAGATGACGTCGGCCATTGCCAGATGGCACAGCAGCACTCGCCCTCCAAGTGATGCTCTGGAACAGGCATATGCTGACCAGCTGGAAGCTGAAATGCAGGAGATGGCTATCCAGCTGCACAAAGTAACTATGATAGCACTTTTACGCGGGATGATCCTCTTTTAACTCATCGTTCTCCATGGTAGTGCTGTGAGGAAGTGGAGGGTCTGCAGAGTCAGGTGTCTCAGGAGAAGGAGTTGCGCACCGTGATGGAGGGATGTCTGATGGAAGACAAGGTGGCGTGGAGGAGGGTACATGCAGAGCTAGTGGAGAACCACCGTCTGGCCCAGGAAATGAACGCGACATTAGCGAAGGCCAGAGTGTGTCGCACTGAGCTGGTTGCTTCAGTCACTGCTGACGGATTTTTGAACGGCGTGGAAGTAAAACCAAAAGGTGACGCAGGTGAGCCGCTTGCTGGTAAAACGCTTTTTGAGACTTTTTCTTTTAACGTGACATTTTACTCTGCTGGATGTCCGACACGTTCCTGTGAAGTTGAGCTGATGAAGAAATTGGATTCCTACCAAGAAGAACTCAGTAAGCTAGGTTTGGTAATTAAATTCTTACATCCATGGAGTCCTCTAATGTTGTTTCATCAAAACAGCGGGGACCTTGCAGACTGTCTTGCAGAGTCTGAGGCGATTGAGTGCCTCTGAAAAAGTTTCAGATAGTTGGGAAAGACCTTGATCCTTGCAGGTGAGTCAAAACAATAATTGCCCACAAGTCCAAACATTTAGATTAAAAGTCCAGTTTTGTCACAGAGGCTTCTGCCAGTGATGACGGAGGGTGAGATGACCACTCTAAACAATGTCGCGTGCCAGAGACAAGGCCAGACCTGCCAGGCCAGATACACAGGACCTGCTGGTCCTCTGGGATCGGCGAACAGACGTGGGAACTCGGTCGAGGGTTAAGGAAAAGCAGGCAGGAGGGACACAGCCCTTACACGCCTGCGCACGTGTGCTCGCGCTGGTCGATGATCAGATGTACTTTGAAGCACATGTTGAAATGCTGTGAAATACTCTCAAGAATGTGGTTTTACTTCTTAACCACTAAATAAAGAGGCCAAGTGCATCAAGTTTTTTTTAATCTGTTCAGGTTAAGAAGTTTAATTTCTGATGATTAATTCACGGAAAACTGTTAAAAATGTCCTGCTGAATATATTCAAATAAAAATCTGTAACCCAAACATAATCTTTAACCTTACTGTCTTTTTAACTTTGAATTATTAGTTCAATCTGATTTTGATCTCTTTTTTAAAATGTTCTGAGCTGGTTTGGACTGATTGGAAATGTTTTCATTTAACTTTGGCCCTAATATGTGAGTGTCAATGTTGTCTTGTCTATCTGTGTTGGCCCTACGATGAGGTGGCGACTTGTCCAGGGTGTACTCCGCTTTCTGCCCGAATGCAGCTGTGATAGACTCCAGCACGTCGAGCGGGACAAGCGGTAGAAAAGGTATGAATATAAAAATGGGACCCATTACCTCCCTGCTTGGCACTCAGCATCAAGGGTTGGAATTGGGAATTAAATCACCAAAAATGATTCCCGGGCGCAGCCACCGCTGCTGCTCACTGCTCCCCTCACCTCCCAGGGAGTGATCAAGGGTGATGGGTCAAATGCAGACAATAACTGCCACACCTAGTGTGTGTGTGTCTGTGTGTGTGACAATCATTGGCACTTTAATTTAATGGAAAGGGACAAGCGGTAGAAAATGGATGGATAGAGTATGCCATAAACTGTCAATACCATCAATGTCCAGCAGAGCGTACTTTAACTTATTTTTAAATACTCAACAGCTTGTACCTCAGTTAAGTTAAAGTACCGGTAGTATCACTGATAGTCACACACACACACACACACACACACACACACACACTAGGTATGGTGAAATTACCCTCTGCATTTGACCCATCCCCTTGTTCCACCCTCTGGGAGGTGTGGGCAGGCTCGGGAATCATTTTGGTGATTGTGCTCATTTTTCAGGGTATTTTGTTATTGGTACTTGGTTACTACATGAATCCAATTAGACCACCGTTAAGAAGTTCAGGTCAAGAAGTTTAATTTCTGATGGCTTTTTCACAATTTGACTGAAATCTGTTAAAAATGTCCTGCTGAATATCCATCCATCCATTTCCTACATCTTGTCCCTTAAATATATTACAATAAAAATCTGTAACCCCATCAAAATTTTTAACATTACAGTCTTTTTAATTTTAAATTATTAGTTCAATCTGAGTTTGATCTCATTTTCAAAATGTTCTGAGCTGTTTTGGGTTGATTGGAAACCTTTTCATTTAACTTTGGCCCTAGTGTGTGAATGTTGTCTGTCTATCTGTGTTGGCGACTTGTCCGGGGTGTACTCCGCTTTCCGCTCGATTGCAGCTGGGATAGGCTACAGCACCCCCCCGCGACACCGAGCGGGACAAGCGGTAGAAAAGGGATGAATGGATGGAATATGCCATAAACTCATTACCATCAATGTCCAGCAGAGGGTACTTTAACTTATTTTTAAATACTCAACAGCTTGTACCTCAGCTCATTTTTCATGGTATTTTGTTATCAGTACTTGGTTACTACATGAATCCAATCAGACCACCGTGTGAAAAACACCACTTACACACATCAATGTTGGAGAAAAAAACATCTTATTAAAGTTGACTAATCCCTTTACAGCAATCTTCCATTCAAAATGAATTGCTTTAGGTTAGTCATGCCAATCTAAATGATTATCTACAGTTGCCTGTTTTTCCAATGCCGACAGGATTAAAAACTATGCAAAATGTTCAAAGCATGTGAAAAAATAATATGTTTATATACAAATCCATAGATTCAAATACAAACATGATTGCTTTTTGAATTGTACCTTCAGTCATTCCAGTTATTAGAAAGGCAGCCTAAGAGAGGAACACTTGAGTGTGTGTGAGTGAAGCTGTGAGTGTCTGTCAGTAGTGAACTCAGGTGTACTCACACAGGTGCCCGCAGCCTGCAGGGCAGTGGGCACTGCTCTTGAGCCAGTTAATGATGTGCTCCAGGTGACCACCGTGGCTGCAGCCCTGACACCACACAAACAGTCCTTTCACCACATGGTGGCACACGGCGCACACACTGGCACACTGGTGACACCTAGAGGACACAGGTGGCAGTGTTGTCACAACATGCAGTTACCGTACTTAGAGGTCCCCAATTCTTCAAAATTTATTTTTTAATGACGTTAGTGATATGTTTTAAAGACCCTCTTCATAAAGAAGGGTTTTTAAAAGAAAATACAGTAGTACCTCAACTCAAGAGTGCTGTCTTGGCTAACTGCTAAGCTTTAAATTGCAAACACATTTTTTTGTCACAAGTATCCCCGACATTAGTTGGTGTAACAAATGTCACATAAGATCCAACCAAAACATCTGGTCTTACTCGATAGCATTAGTTTATAGCTAGAGATTGACAAAACTTTGTTTTACAACCATGGGAAGGAAGAAAGGGAGCGTGAAGGACAGTGCTAAGAAGAAGTGGATGATATTCATTGAATTAAAAAAAGAAATCACCAAAAACATGGTCGAGCGTGTCACCAACTTGGCGATGCAATTGGAACCTATCACTGCTAGTCTGCACCATACTGAAGCAGAAAGTCAGCCAGCCAAAAATGTAAATGTATACTATCTAAAAGGCAGACAATTATATAAAAAAAAAAAAACAGCTGATGGTGTGTTTGACAGAGTAAGCAGCTAGAAGGATATTCCATAGAAGTCAAACTCTCCAAAGTAAATGTTATTTTGATCAAAAAGCTGATAAATTATGTCATCTCATTCATGTACTTTTAAAATGTTCTTTTAGTCAGACAATACAGGCAGAGTCCATCTGGTTGGTTTGGTTGGGACAACGCCAAAATCAATTGGGACAGAAACAAACAAGTTCAAAAAATTTGATTAAGGAAGCGATCGCATAAAGTAAGCGGCCAAAGGAAACCATCAATCGAGATAAGGGAGCTTTTATGCTCTCACATACCTGGGACTCCCTCCTCCATTTACAATCAAGCGGCGGAGGGAGCCAACCAGGTAGACTTGAAAGGTCTGCCTGGTTGGCCACGACTATAAGAACAGCGGACAGGCAACACGTCACAGTGGTCAGGTGACCCTTTTGAAGAAAAATACAGATGACAGTCGAAACATGTCAGGTAAAAATTCCATCCAGTATAGCGAAAATATTGTCCGACTGAAAGAAAATAAATAAATAAATAAGCTGTACTTTATTATTACATTAGTTCATAAAGCTACTGTATTTGTTAATACTACATTCCATTGTATGGTTTCTATACAATGTGTATTATCTAAAAGTTAGTTTGTGCTGTTTTAGAGGGCCAAGCATCAATTTCAATATATTTCAATGGAAGATGTTGATTTGAGATTTAAGTGTTTTTTTTTGGTTTAAGTGCTCTGTTACAGAAGCTATTTAGTTTAGCAAGTTGAGGTACTACTGCACTACAATATGTAAATCAGTACCTGTCACAAATCCAGCCTCTATTGTTCATGGGCCGTTTGCAGTTGCTGCAGTTGATGTGCAGGGTGGTGGACGTCTGATTCAGACAAGTGATGGCGCTGCATGTACTCAACTTGATCACCTCGTTGGACACGTTCCACAGCTTAAAACGCTGCAGTAGGTCGATGTAGGACATGTACCAGTGCTCCTGAAAGGTCACGCAATTTAAAAATGATGAACAACACGAGTCCATTTTGTCGCAGCGCCAGCTACCTGCGTGAGGTCATCGATCTCTTTACGTATCCGCTCTCCCAGAACGATGAGCACAGACACGGCCATCTGCACGTCACCTCGCTCGGCGTAGTAACCGAGCATCTCACGCACGATGGGGCAAAAGAAGCTGGCGGACAGATGGGGGGTGAACAGCGGCTGGGAGATGGAGATGAGGGGGAAGGACTCGATAGGCGTCAGGCACATGACCTCAGCCTCATTGCCGCTGACGTGCGGCGAGTCGGCCTTGTCCTGCTGGAGGTGCTCGGGAGCGGACGGGTTGTCCAGGATGTCGTGGCGGAGCTGGAAAGCCTCCTGAGGGAGCGTGCACTCCTGCTCCTCTGCAAAGAGCACAGATTTGTACGTGTCTATAGACACACCATGAAGACTAGAAGGTTCTATGCATGAGGAGATGAGAGCCACCTGTCTGGTTGTCATGTTCCATGGAGTACAGGTCATCATCATCGAGCTCAGCATCTCCAAACATGTAATCAGCCTGGCCCTCGCTGCCCTCCGTCTCCTCATTTTCTGAAGTCACATGATGGTACTCAAACGCCAACATGAAAACGGCCGCAGGTCTGCGTCTAACCTTCGTTATTGTTGCTGATGTTTTCAGGCTCCAAGTGGACGTTGTCCTGTCTGCCGTCGCCTTTGCTGCGCTCAAGTCTGCCCTCGTTGCTCATCTCCTTCATGCTGAAACTGAAACATCGATTAATTGTTGGTACCAAGAGCAGAAAAGTATGGTGATGACCGTAGAACAGGAAACCTGTGTCCTGGCTGCTCAGTACAATATGTCTAAAGTACGTCAACACCAGTAATAAAAGAGGGACTTCTGATTGTTGATGTGATGAGACTCCCCTCCCAAACACATGAACAACCCTTTGCTTGTTTGTCACCACATCATCACAGTAAATGATACTTCTTTCTACACTTGTATGGCATGTTAAATAAAAATATGACTAAAACACTGCATGTACACTTAGGGCTTGATCTACTAAGATCCAAACAACAAGTGCTAAACAGCAAGCTTAAAATCTGAAATTGTGAGTACTTCTAGTGGGCGTATTGTGCGTGATCTACTAAGAATTTGTGTACAATTGAGAACTAGTGCAAAAACAGTGCAGACTGCCATATTTAAATAGGAATTTTGCGTGTACATTATACCGGCTGTCCCCATGGAGACACTCATTTACTGCATGCACATTCACTACATCATAAGGTCCAACATGGTATGTTGTGGAAAAAGAAGCAGACAAATATAACATGTACCATCTTTTCTGGGCTATATAGAAGCAAAAGGTGCGGTCTGGGAGACGCCGCAGTGTTGTGATATTTTGACACAAGAAAATGCATGTTGCAAGAAGTTTTTACACAGGGATATACCACTAGGTTCTCAAACTGTGGTACGCCAAAGATTTGATTCATTGTTTAGTACTTGTTTTTATTTTCCTTTATTCAAACATAGTATTACTTTTCAAACTGGGTAATGTTAAAGTGGCCAAAAATATTAAATATATTATTAAAAACGACTGCCTTGTTTTTCATTAATACTTAGGCCTACTATGCTACTGGATTTTAATGTTGGTCTTTATGGTTGTACTTGGAGAGCCTAGTGTTTTCTGAGGTGTTACTTGGTGAAAAAGGTTTGAAAACCACTGTCATAGGAGATATAATAATAGCATATCTCCTGTATAAAAAAACAAAAAACGGCAGCAGACAAATCCATAGAATTTTTAATCTGCCCCGAAAATCATCCAGAAGTTATACAATTATAAAACGATATTGCTGAATAGATAATATGAAATAGATAATAGATCATCTTTTTTAAAATTTCTGACAGTCTAATATGTTGACATCGCACGCTATTCTTTCTTCATCATCTATCATTACAGTGATCGCTTTCTCACAATGACTGCGGCACAGCCGTTTGTGCTTAACTGTGCCATATTGCACGTACTGTACACAAATATCTTCCAGATGTCCTAAATATAGACGCAAAACAGTTTCAGTCTTGATAATCCACATAGCAAGTGCTAAATGATTATCTTTGCTTCCCTACAAATAATGTGGAGCATTTTGATAATCAGAATATATTTCGCGTACATGCTAAATTAATTGCGGTCTCTTTTTTGATCAATTCAGAAATGCAATCCTCTGCGCACAAGCTTAGTAGATCAGCTTTGTATGTGCTATCAAGTTTGAACATGTTTTAATACATACAAACATTAGATCTGGCCTTTAATGTCTTAGGAGTTACCCATGTCTTGGGCACTAATACAACCCCATACCATTACAGATGCTGGCTTTTGAACTTTGCGCCTAGAACAAACCGAATGGTTCTTTTCATCATTCTTCCGGAGGACACGACGTCCACAGTTTCCAAAAACAATTTGAAATGTGGACTTGTCAGACCACAGAACACTTTTCCTCTCTGCATCAGTCCATCTTAGATGAGCTCGGGCCCAGCGAAGCCGGCAGCGTTTCTGGGTGTTGTTGATAAATGGCCTTCGCTTTGCATAGTAGAGTTTTAACTTGCACTTACAGATGTTGCGACAAACTGTAGTTACTGATAGTGGTTTTCTGAAGTGTTCTTGAGCCCATGTGGTGATATCCTTTACACACCGATGTCGCTTTTAGATGCAGTACCGCCTGAGGGATCGAAGGTCACGAGCATTGCCGCATACGTGCAGTGATTTCTCCAGATTCTGTGAACATTTTGATGATATTACGGACCGTAGATGGTGAGATCCCTAAATTCCTCGCAATAGCTGGTTGAGAAATGTTGTTCTTAAACTGTTCGACAATTTGCTCACGCATTTATTCACAAAGTGGTGACCCTCGCCCCATCCTTGTTTGTGAACGACTGAGCATTTCATGGAAGCTGCTTTTATATCCAATCATGGCACCCACCTGTTCCCAATTTAGCCTGTTCACCTGTGGGATGTTTCAAATAAGTGTTTGATGAGCATTCCTCAACGTTCTCAGTCTTTTTTTCCCACTTGTGCCAGCTTTTTTGAAACATGTTGCATGCATCAAATTCCAAATGAGCTAATATTTGCAAAAAATTAAGTTTTCCAGTTCGATCGTTAAGTATCTTGTCTTTGCAGTCTATTCAATTGAATATAGGTTGAAAAGAATTTGCAAATCATTGGCTGCTGCCCCCGCGACCTGACCTCAAATAAGCGGAAGAAAATGGATGGATGGATGGATGTATTCTGTTTTATTTACGATTTACACAACGTGCCAAATTCATTGTTTTTGGGTTTTGTAGCTGTCCGGGATACGCCTGTCCATTATTCTTTATTTTGCATCTTCAGAATCAGCATGTCCTCAACCATTTGTGTCAACAACGTGAAATTACATCTGAAAACATTTGACCAGTTGACTTCATGTGCGCCCCCGTCCATTGACGTTTCAAAGTGTAAAATATGATACACCTTAAAAACGGGAGAATTTTGTTTTGAGAGTAAACCGGCTAGTTTATTTTGTGTTTGTGCATGACTTCCTGTCAAACAGAAGCAGATTTGAGCTAAATTGAACGAATTTATAGCGGCGTCTGGCAAATATAGAAGCTCTGCGTATATTTAGTGCTAGAATGCAGAACGTCAACGGAATGTCAGTGATGTTCCGCAGGCGGTGGAAACGGACACATTGACTTCAATAAACATGGAAAGAGTACACTGCCGTGCAGGTGCTGTTCCGCAGCTGTTTCACATCCAGCAGAAACCTGGGGTTACATTTTAATCATAAATGACATACCTGTTCATTAGAGGTAAGGTGCCCAGTTTACTGAGGTTTTGGTTGAGCCCAGGAGTAGTGATGTTTGCTGGGTCAGAGAACATGATCCTCAGCATGGTCCACGTTGTTGAAACCTGTCAATCAAAGCCATGTCAAGAAGAAAAGCAGCCAACGTTTTGTTGGCATAGTCGTACCTGAGGTCTTTTGAGCTGGCGAGCCACTTTGGCGTTATGATCGCACAGTTCGGCAAAGGGCTTCCCGCTTAGGAGGTAGAGTTGTGCCGTCTTCACAAACCAGTCCATGTGGTTACTGTCCAAGTCTTTCTCAAAGACGGCCAGGGCACTTGACACGTGGGCAAACTTCTCTGTCAGGTCGGGCTTCTTGAAGAAAAAGATGGGGTAGCGGCGGTCGCCTCCAGGGTAAGGCTTTCTGTTGGCATCGCCGTTGATTAGACTCTCTTTAGCGGCAAAGGCCAAGTCGCCAAAAAGGCCGAAGCAGAGACCTTCTGGGTTGGCCTTATCCACGGGTCGCGTGGCATCTTTAAACATGTGCTGGTAGAGCGTGCTGTCTTTGGAGCCCGACAGCAGGAAGTGAGGGTCGTGCTGGTGGCGCCACACGATACCCGTGGTCACATCTTTGTGCTCCTCAAAGGTGGCGAAGGGAATGAACGGTCTTCGCACGTCCCACACGTAGATGTTGTGATCCACCATCATGGAGCAGGTGCCCAGGTGGAACTTCCTCTCTGGACGCCACTTGACTCGCGCCACTGAGGCGATGGTTTGGACGCAGTAGATCTCTTTGGCACGGTTTGTGGTCATGTCCCACACCTTCACCATCTTGTCTCTGCCCCCTGTGGCCAACCAGCCCCTGAAATGGATATCAACGCCATTAAAAAATACTTACACGCCATTGGAAGAAAGTGTTTTAATAGCTTTCATTCAAGCTTAGTTTCATACAGAAGTCGAAAGGGTTTCTTTTTACCTGTCGTCAGGGTGCCAGTCACAACAGAACACTGGACCCGTGTGGGCGGTGAACATTCGCTCGTAGCGATCCGGCCGTCTGATGTCCCACAGCTGCACGTTTCCGTTCTCAAAAGAAGCAGCGAACGTGAAATAATCTTTCATGCTGAACTGAACGTCTCGCACGCTCTCTGACTGACCTGCAAAAAAAAAACAATATTTAGTGGTGCTGATTTCCCTTTGGGGATGACAAATATGTTGAATTGAATTGAATTAAATGTTGCTTTTGTCCAACTGAATTTGTGGAAATCATATTTAGTGACCCAGCATGACTTTAATATTATTATGGAGAATATTCTAGGTTTTCCCTCATAATATTAATACTTTATTCTTCTTTATTCACAAGTCGTAATTACAAGAAAACAAAATATCAAGATATTAAAGAAATAGCAACTTATGAAAATAAAGTCATAAAAGAAATTGTAATTTATGAAAATAAAACCATAAAATGTATACATTTTTTAGTAATATGTATACAGGTGAAACTAAAAAAAAAAAACTGAATATGGTGTAAAAGTCCATTCATTTCAGCAATTCAACTTCAAATGTGAAACTAATGTGATAAAAACTCATTACATACAAAGTGAAATGGGTCGAGCTTTTATTTGTTTAAATTTTGATTGTTTGTTTACAGTTTTTGAAATTTTTCATTAATTTGTTTTCATAAGCTGTAAACCACAATCATCAAAAAGATATCAAAAGAAGTCTTGAAATATACCGAATTTTCTTTATAAAAGAGAAGAAAGTCAAAATATTTACAGAAAAGTCATAATCTGGAAAAAAAAAAGGCATGACTAACATTTTACTCCATCCCAACATTACTACTTTTACTGTCATATTACTACTTTATTCTTGTATTGTATTTTCCCTTAGTAAAATGATTCATATGTATTACTGTAATATAAACAAGTTGTATCCAAAATTATTGTGTCCTATTTAAAGAAAGTAATTTAATTCCAAAAGCGGCAACACACATACACGCACACTATCAAAGAAAATCCAACAAACATAAAACTGCACTGCAATAAACAGAGGTATGTTTCTAATATTTTGGTCACACCAAAGTGGTAACATATTAGAAACACCAATTCGTCAGATCACTCCAACAAGCACAGCACTGATTGAATGATAAGACCACACTGTTCCACTCTGACTGCCTCTTGTTGGTCACTGCAGTATTTGGCCCCAAAGCACGTAGTCTTGTTTGGGCAGGT
The DNA here is from genome assembly GCF_033978685.3 of Nerophis lumbriciformis. Taxonomy (NCBI): domain Eukaryota; kingdom Metazoa; phylum Chordata; class Actinopteri; order Syngnathiformes; family Syngnathidae; genus Nerophis; species Nerophis lumbriciformis. Next base: position 6,127,638 of record NC_084558.2, on the reverse strand, counting down.
GTACCTAATATCCTTGCACACAATTATAATTACTGGGGGTAGGACTGTTTAAATATAATCATAATACCTGAGAAAGTACTGACAGACTCCTTTTTGCGCAGGTCAAAACACTTCATGAAGCCATCTTGCGATCCACTCAGCAGCATGTACACCTCCGTAGGGTGGAAGCACACCTTGTTGACGGTACGCTTGTGCTCGGTGAACAGCTGTTCCTGCTTGTTGCGAGACGGTTTCCCCAGGTTCCACGTCACCACGGCGCCGTTGGTGGCGGCGGTCGCCAGCAGGTTTTCCTCCATTTGGTGCCACATGACGTCTGCGCAGCTAAAATTGAGAGACGGCTTGCGGCCCACGCGGAGATTCAGCTTCTCCACCAACTGCTCCTCCTCCAGGCCGTAGATCTTGAAGATGTTGCGGCCGGCCACCACCACCTGCGAGGCGTCACGGCACACACTGATGGCGTTGGCGGGAGCGTCTAAGTGGCAGAACATGGTCCGACCGCTGATGGCGCTGTTGCCAAGAGCTGTGGTGACCCGGGACATCTTCTCCATGGTCCTAGAAAAAACAAAAGTCAATTTAATTACCGTATTTTCCGGACTACAAGGCACACTTAAAATCCTTTTTTTTTCTTCAAAACTTGACAGTGCGCCTTATAGCCTGGTGTGTCTAATGTACGAAATAATTCTGGTTTTGCTTACCGACCTCGAAGCTATTTTATTTGGTACATGGTGTAATGATAAGCGTGACCAGTAGATGGCAGTCACACGTAAGAGATACGTGTAGACTGCAATATGATGGCAGTCACACACAAGAGATATTGTAGACTGCAATATAACTCAAGTAAACAACACCAACATTTTATATGTTCCATTGAAAACATAGAACATTACACACGGCTCTCAAAACGTTTTAGTACGACTTGGGTAAGCTATGAAGCCGCACCGCCTGAAGGATTGCACTGTGCTTCAACATACGAGTATTATTATGGTGTGTGCATAAGGTAAGACATTATCTGCCGTTTTGTTTCGCAATATTATGCAAAAGCAACTTTTCTTACCTTCTGGTACTTGTTGATGTGTATTTGGGATCTGCATAAGTCCTGAAAAATTGCGCGAGTCCGCCTTTGTGGTCTATGCCGACATCGTAGTTGATAAGTTTCTTCTTTTTCTCTATCTTCTTGTTATGGGACATTCATCCTCTGCTGTTGCCATTTCTAATATAAAGTAGTGTAAAGTTCTTACCTATATCTGCCATGAAAGCGCTAAAACATACCTGTGTAGTGAGTTGACATTATTCACCCAAGGAACTTTAGTTATTATTGAGTTCCGGTCGGACGTTTTTTCATAGGACACATTTCCGGCGGATGAGGAGGTGCTGCTCTGTTATTGATTTTAGTAAAGTCTGAATGTCATTAAAACAGTTCGCTCCATCTTTTGACACTTCTTCCACTCCCGTCCTTGCACGCTACACCGCTACAACAAAGATGACGGGGAGAAGACGCTGCCGAAGGTGAGACACGTAAATAAGACCGCCCACAAAACGGAGCATCCTGAAGCGACTGTCAGAAAGCGACTTGAAGATGATCTGTAAAACATAATCTATGCAACATTTTGACCAAAGAGCCACCATTACCGTACAAGTTATGTAGACCACAAGTAAGTGTTTTCAATTTAGAAAAATATAAATAATAATTTGACTCCTTTAATGCGCCCTATAATCCGGTGCGCCTTATATATGAAAAAAGATTGAAAATAGACCATTCATCGGCAGTGCGCCTTATAATCCGGTGTGCCCTTTGGTACGGAAAATACGGTATTTAATATATTGTTTTGAATTTTGTAAAAAGGCTCTTACATTATGAACTTTTTCTAACACAAGTATGACTTTAGGCTAGTAAAACTCTGGTTCTTTTTGGTAACGTTTTTAAGCTTATACTCTCATAGTATTATCGCTACATGTTTTTTGTCTTATTACGACATTGTTCTCTTAAAATCTTAAATTCATGATTTGGCTGACAGTTTTTTTTTCTTGCAATTTTACTCTAAAAAATTACATACATTGTGACGGAGTGGTGCAGTTGGGAGAGTGGTCGTGCCAGCAACCTGAGTGTTCCTGGTTCAATCCCCACCTTCTACCAACCTCGTCACGTCCGTTGTGTCCTTGAGCAAGACACTTCACCCTTGCTCCTGATTGGTCGTGGTTAGGGCCTTGCATGGCAGCTCCCGCCATCAGTGTGTGAATGTGTGTGTGAATGTGGAAATAGTGTCAAAGCGCTTTGGAGTACCTTGAAGGTAGAAAAGCGCTATAGAAGTATAACCCATTTACCATTTAGAATTGTACAACTACTACACTGCAGCACATTCCCTCTATTCACAGGGGTTACCTTACAAAAACATGTGCAGTATTTTCTGTAAACAAACCAAAGTGCAGTACTGACCGGGTGTAGAACTGCTGGCCTTTTCAACTACTGCAGCAAACCGGAATGCTCTTCATGTCCTCCCATGAGAAGCAACCTGCTGATAGTTGAGAACATGAGGTTTTAAATATTGCAAAATGTAAACAATTCCTTCAAACCTGATCTGCAGTATTCCTGACAAAAATACAACTGTGGTGCAATGCACTCACTTGTTTACAGACAGGGGGGGGGAAATAAATGATCAAACATTGCACATTCTAGTCTAGTAAAAGCAAACCATAAATCACTACACAGACAGTAAATATTGGCAAGACTGCATGTGTTTGTTATTGTAGTTTTACTCCAATATGCTTGGGGCGGTATAGCTCGGTTGGTAGAGCTATACCAACTTGAGGGTTCCAGGTTCGATCCCCGCTTCCGCCATCCTAGTCAATGCCGTTGTGTCCTTGGGCATGACATTAAAGTGCATCCGGCAGTGGAGGCTCCTCTATGGGAGGTTAACTCGCTTACTACTGTCACCCCTGGTGGCCCTTGGCAAAGGCCTAGTACCTGACTGCCCCCTAGCCAGGGATACGGTGAAGACCTTAATGGCGAAGCAGGCGGGAGACGATAGATGTAAGAACCACCACAACGGCTGCGATGGCGGAAGAAGGCACCCCCACATCCATGTGGGCCCAGTTATGGGGAAATAACAACCCAAGACCTCAACTGTGGAACAGGCGGAGGATGATTGCTAAACCTATGGAGCGTCACAACGGCTGGGATGGCGGATGAAGGCTGCAGCAGAAAAGAGTCCCCAGTCGTCTTGGACTCCATGCCACTGGACCCTGACCCGGATCTGTCAAGGATCGTGTGGTGACTGTCTGTGCACCAGTCTCCCCACGTTAAACAGAGTCACGCACAGGCATCCTCCATAAAGGGATACCCCCCAGAGGTGGGTACTAACGCGCTACATTTACTCCGTTACATCTACTTGAGTAACTTTTGGGATAAATTGTAATTCTAAGAGTAGTTTTAATGCAACATACTTTTACTTTTTCTTGAGTATATTTATAGAGAAGAAACGCTACTTTTACTCCGCTCCATTTCTCTACATTCAGCTCGCTACTCGCTACTGATTTTTATCGATCTGTTAATGCATGCTTTGTTTGTTTTGGTTTGTCAGACAGACCTTCAATTTAGGATCTATGCATGCCTGCGTTTCACCAATCAGATGTAGTCACTGGTGACGTTGGACCAATCAAACAGAGCCAGGCGGTCACATGACCGTCACACGTGGACCCCGACTTAAACAAGTTGAAAAACTTATTGGGGTGTTACCATTTAGTGGTCAATTGTACGGAATATGTACTGTACTGTGCAATCTACTAATACAAGTTTCAATCAATCAATCAATGTCTACTGAGCCTATGGTGCTGTTAAGTTATTGTGGCTCAATTTGCCATATTTTTTTTTATTTTAATGTATTATTATTTAATATATATTATTGTTTTAGTTGCTTAAGAGATATTCCTGGCTCTGAATTTTCTCAATGCTATTTTTATGTTTTTGTGCATTATTTGTTGCCGTCATCATTAAACGAACAGGTTACTCATCAGTTACTCAGTACTTGAGTAGTTTTTTCACAACATACTTTTAACTTTTACTCAAGTAAATATTTGGGTGACTACTCCTTACTTTTACTTGAGTAATATATCTCTAAAGTAACAGCACTCTTACTTGAGTACAATTTCTGGCTAATCTACCCACCTCTGTACCCCCCCTACCAAGAGGATCGTCATACTCTCTTCGAGTGACCGCCGATGATGATGGGCAAGACACTTTACCCACCTGCCACCCACACTGGTTTAAATGTAACTTAGATATTGGGTTTCACTATGTACTATGTAAAAGCGCTTTGAGCTACCATGAATTGATTAACGTTTAACGATCACTTTTTCTTATAATTTCTGATCTCACTCTCTCTGTGTCCAATACTTGCTGTACATATGTACCAAGTCAGACCTACACTGTTCCAATGTCAATTTGTCTGATGATGCAATTGTTGATAAACACCGAAATTTATTTAATAATACCACCTTAACATTTGACAACCAAACAATTACACAAGGCGAATCAGTAAAGAATCTGGGTATTATCTTCGACCCAACTCTCTCGTTTGAGTCACACATTAAGAGTGTTACTAAAACGGCCTTCTTTCATCTCCGTAATATCGCTAAAATTCGTTCTATTTTATCCACTAGCGACGCTGAGATCATTATTCATGCGTTCGTTACGTCTCGTCTCGATTACTGTAACGTATTATTTTCGGGTCTCCCTATGTCTAGCATTAAAAAATTACAGTTGGTACAAAATGCGGCTGCTAGACTTTTGACAAGAACAAGAAAGTTTGATCATATTACGCCTATACTGGCTCACCTGCACTGGCTTCCTGTGCACTTAAGATGTGACTTTAAGGTTTTACTACTTACGTATAAAATACTACACGGTCTAGCTCCGTCCTATCTTGTCGATTGCATTGTACCATATGTCCCGGCAAGAAATCTGCGTTCAAAGAACTCCGGCTTATTAGTGATTCCCAGAGCCCAAAAAAAGTCTGCGGGCTATAGAGCGTTTTCTATTCGGGCTCCAGTACTATGGAATGCCCTCCCGGTAACAATTAGAGATGCTACCTCATAGAGATGCGCGGTTTGCGGACACAACCGCGGAGTCCGCGGATTATCCGCGGATCGGGCGGATGAAATTTAAAAAAATAAGATTTTATCCGCTCGCGGGTCGGGTCGGGCGGATTAATTAGATATTTTTTTTTTAATTTTTTTTTTGCGGGTGGCAGTTAAACCAATTGGGAAATATATATACATAGTTAAATGTTGTTACCCACATACGAAAAACGAGCAGGCACCTGCAGCATATGCCACAACAGAAGAAAAAAAAAGAAAAGAGATGGACACTTTTACGGAGCGGAGGGACGCCTCGCGTCCGGGACCGAGGCTCCTTCCCCCGAGAGGGCCCCACCGGGAGCCGTAGCTGAGGCGATCCGCGAGAAGGGCCCGACGCACGTCCAGGGTCACAACCGCGCCCACCGCACCGACACTACGCCTCGTCCGCTTTCGCCGCGGCCGGCGTCACGCGCAGCAGGTAAGCAGCTTACCTGCCCGCCACCCCCGTGGCCGGGGGCTCGTAACATGGGTCACTCCGCGCGCTCCGCCCGCGCAGCTTACCTGCTTGCTCGCAAAATGATTATTAGCATTCAGACAGGTTAAAATGTTGCTAAAACCATCACTTTTCTATCAGTCACAGTGACTTTTCAAAACAAAAATATTACAGCAAATATCATATGGGTTGATTGACATGTTTATTCTGTAAGCTAACTTCAATAGTTTGAAATTATTTTGACAGTTAATGCCAGTTATCCTGTCAACCTTTCACAAGACTTCAATTTGTTAATTGAAAGTATAAATAGTATAAACACTTTTAACAGTATGTCGTGCTGTGAAATACAGCCGACAGGATGGCGCACCAAACACAAAACAAGGCCATGCTGCAGGAGAACAAAGGACTTCTTTCATTTAAGGTTTGTGATAAACCATCAAACTCATTCGTTAAAAGGACTCTATAGTAATATAAAGCGAATTTTTCTGGACATTATCATGCAAGAAAAGTTTATTTTTGGGATCGCGATCACCGCGTAATGATTTTTAAAGGTTGCATTACATTATTAACTGTCCCATGTGATCAGCCAGTGCGATTGGAAGTCCATGCTCAATTATTGCCTCCGTAAATAAAACTTCGGCATTTATCACATCCAAAGAATCTGTTTGGGCGACGAAAAACGTTGAAAGTTTTCCACTTGTATCGCTAGCAACGGCATTAGACTTGTGTTTTTTTGTCCCAACGTGGTCTTTTACATCACTAATTCCTCCGTGTCCGATCGAAAAATCTTGTCTGCACAAGGTGCAATTCGCGTAGTTTTCACCCTTTTTTTTAATTTTTATTAATATTAGATATATAACAACGGGCGGATGGCGGGCGGATGGAGTTCTGATCAAACGTTACATCGGGTGGATGGCGGATGGTTGACGACTTTCTGCCGCGGTTGCGGATGAAATAAATTCCCTATCCGCGCATCTCTACTACCTCAGTAGAAGCATTTAAGTCCCATCTTAAAACTCATTTGTATACTCTAGCCTTTAAATAGCCCCCCTGTTAGACCAGTTGATCTGCCGTTTCTTTTCTTTTCTCCTCTGCTCCCCTTTTCCTTGAGGGGGGGGGGCACAGGTCCGGTGGCCATGGATGAAGTGCTGGCTGTCCAGAGTCGGGACCCGGGGTGGACCGCTCGCCTGTGCATCGGCAGGGAACATCTCTGCGCTGCTGACCCGTCTCCGCTCGGGATGGTGTCCTGCTGGCCCCACTATGGACTGGACTCTTACTATTATGTTGGATCCACTATGGACTGGACTCTCACAATATTATGTCAGACCCACTCGACATCCATTGCTTTCGGTCTCCCCTAGAGGGGGGGGGGGGGTTACCCACATATACGGTCCTCTCCAAGGTTTCTCATAGTCATTCACATCGACGTCCCACTGGGGTGAGTTTTTCCTTGCCCGTATGTGGGCTTTGTACCGAGGATGTCGTTGTGGCTTGTGCAGCCCTTTGAGACACTTGTGATTTAGGGCTATATAAATAAAGATTGATTGATTGATTGATTGATGACTGAAGTGTTGATTCCAACCAATCTTAACACCCCCCCTCCATATCCCAGACCCCGGATTGTAAATAATGTAAATAATTCAATTTATATACTGTGATGATTATCTTGTGTGATGACCGTATTATGAAAATAGTATATATCTGTATCATGAATTAATTTAAGTGGACTCCGACTTAAACAAGTTGAAAAACTTATTCGGGTGTTACCATTTAGTGGTCAATTGTACAGAATATGTACTTCACTGTGCAATCTACAAATAAAAGTTTAAATCAAAGAGTCACTAGAGAAAAGCGCTATATAAATATAATTCACTTCACTTCACTCAGATATATAAAGCCAGGGGTCTTCCGTCCTTGTTCATCTAATTCAGAGCCATGTTTAATGTAAATTCCACCATGCATTCGAGTAAAAGCGCACACATTTCCCAAGGTTCCTCCACTTACCTTCATGTTTGGAGTTGGCTAGAAATAGGACAAGTCGCCCCACTGCCATAAAGCTCGCTTGGGACTGTGATGCTAACGCGAGCAAGCTAACCGCGCTACAGCTAACTTTAACAACAAGCTAACGAGCGCGACACTTGCTCGGTTTCATTCGGTCAAACACTAACATCATAGTGACACTTCTTTCCTTTGAAGGTGAAGTAAGTCAAAAAAATAACGAAATAAACGGGAAAGCTAACATAGGCAAACTTGCTCACTGTTTTGCTTCCCCGGAAACGAGAGCACACTGTGGTCTCGCGATACTTCCGTTTCAGCCCATCCGGAAACTACAACAACTACAAATTGGGTTCGTAATGTCTTAAACTTGCTTAGGCAATAACCATTAATAACATAACGTTATGATGATAATGTGATAGCAAAACCCCACTTGCTGTATATTACAGGTGGCCATGAGTGGACTGTTTGAGTGCGAGCAAGCAGACACATGGCGGAATGTTGATGGCAAATACTGGCATGTTGTGGAGGCCAAGGCTAAAACGGGCAAGAAATCAGGGAAGCTTCTTGGCCTTGACAAGTGGTAACAAATACATCCATCCATACATTTTTTCTACCGCTTGTCCCGTTCGGGATCGCGGGGGGCTGCTGGAGCCTATCCCGGCTGCATTCGGGCGGAAGGCGGGGTACACCCTGGACAAGTCGCCCCCTCATCACAGGGCCAACACAGATAGATAGACAACATTACAAATTATGCATAAATATAAAGGCAATAGTAGACATTAGAGATGCGCGGATAGGCAATTTATCTCATCCGCAACCGCGTCAGAAAGTCGTCAACCATCCGCCATCCACCCGATGTAACGTTTGATCAGAACTGCATCCGCCCGCCATCCGCCCGTTGTTATATATCTAATATTAATTAAAAAAAAAAAAAAGGGTGAAAACTACGCGAATTGCACCTTGTGCAGACAAGATTTTTCGATCGGACACGGAGGAATTAGCGATGTAAAAGACCACGTTGGGACAAAAAAACACAAGTCTAATGCCGTTGCTAGCGATACAAGTGGAAAACTTTCAACGTTTTTCGTCGCCCAAACAGATTCTTTGGATGTGATAAATGCCGAAGTTTTATTTACGGAGGCAATAATTGAGCATGGACTTCCAATTGCACTGGCTGATCACATGGGACAGTTAATAATGTAATGCAACCTTTAGAAATCATTACGCGGTGATCGCGATCCCAAAAATAAACTTTTCTTGCATGATAATGTCCAGAAAAATTTGCTTTATATTACTATAGAGTCCTTTTAACGAATGAGTTTGATGGTTTATCACAAACCTTAAATGAAATTCCATGGCCACTGTCCTGCTCTCTATATCAACCAGGGTGAGCCCCACCCCTTTCGTGAGTGCACTGAGCGCGGAGTGACCCCTTTTACGCGCCCCCGGCAACAGGGGTGGCAAGCAGGTAAGCTGCGCGGGCGGAGCGCGCGGAGTGACCCATGTTACGAGCCCCCGGCCACGGGGGTGGCGGGCAGGTAAGCTGCTTACCTGCTGCGCGTGACGCCGGCCGCGTCGAAAGCGGACGAGGCGGGGTGTCGGTGCGGTGGGCGCGGTAGTGACCCTGGACGTGCGTCAGGCCCTTCTCGCGGATCGCCTCAGCTACGGCTCCCGGTGGGGCCCTCTTGGGGGAAGGGGCCTCGGTCCCGGACCCCGGCGAGGCGTCGGGGGCCTTCTCCGCTCCGTAAAAGTGTCCATCTCTTTTTTTTTTTTCTTCTGTTGTGGCATATGCAGCAGGTGCCTGCTCGTTTTTCGTATGTGGGTAACAACATTTAACTATGTATATATATTTCCCAATTGGTTTAACTGCCACCCGCAAAAAAAAAAAAAAAAAAAAAATCTAATTAATCCGCCCGACCCGACCCGCGAGCGGATAAAATCTTTTTTTTTTTTAATTTCATCCGCCCGATCCGCGGATAATCCGCGGACTCCGCGGTTGTGTCCGCAAACCGCGCATCTCTAGTAGACATATACAGCTGTCAGTGACGTGCGGTGAGGTTCATGGCTGGTGAGGCACTGACTTCATCACAGTCAGATTTACAAACATATGAACCCTAAAGAGTATCTTATTCACCATTTGATTGGCAGCAGTTAACGGGTTATGTTTAAAAGCTCATACCAGCATTCTTCCCTGCTTGGCACTCAGCATCAAGGCTTGGAATTGGGGGTTAAATCACCAAAAATTATTCCCGGGCGCGGCACCGCTGCTGCCCACTGCTCCCCTCACCTCCCAGGGGGTGATCAAGGGGAATGGGTCAAATGCAGAGGACAACTTTCATTACACCTTGTGTATGTGTGACAATCATTGGTACTTTAACTTAACTTTAACTTTACACATACAAACTGTGGCACACAAAAAAGCACATTTAATAAAAAAAAACGTTATTATGGTCTTACCTTTACTTATAAATGAAGTCCATGTGCCGCTGTTGTGCTGGATTAATGCACCCCCTGATGGGAGTGTTATATCAACTAAAGCCCTCACTTAAACTTTCCACGTGCAAGATTGAATCTATTTAAAAAAGTGTAACCGAGGGTTTATAAATGTCGCCTATACTGTATGAAACTACAAAATAACAAACACGGAGGCTCCAGTTTACACGAGGACCACTTTATTTACCTTCTTTCAAAAACCTCCGCTCCACTCCAACGTGTCATCACTTCCGCTCTTAGCGCCTTCAAAATAAGAGCTCAAGGCATATACTGTATAACAGCGCATAACAGGAACTTAACATCACAAAGAGGAAAGCCCATGAAAATAGGTTACAAAAGTTATTTAATAAGAAGCCAAAAAGTGCAAAAACAATAATGTTCGTGTTGGAGGAGTTGTGAATTAGGTACACCTGCAGTCTGCAGGTGTACCTAATGTTGTGGCCCTGCAGTCATTCACAACTCCTCCAACACCAACATTATTGTTTTTGCACTTTTTGGCTTCTTATGAAATAACTTTTTTAAATAGATTCAATCTTGCACGTGGAAAGTTTAAGTGTGGGCTTTAGTTGATATAACACTCCCGTCAGGGGGTGCATTCTACGGCGGGGGTGCAGGAGGCGGGATTACTGCGAGCCTCAGCCAGTGCGTCTTTTGCAGCCGTTTTATGATCGCTCAGCACAAGAAATACGTTACACACATACAGTTGTTGACAAAATACACTGTACATTATATACCTCAGCTAACTAAACTATGGAAATGTATAATATAGTTCATATAGCAATACGGTCTCACTGCACAGCAGGCCAGCAGTTAGCCGAGTCCGCAATCCATGTTGAGGCACAACGCAGTGACGTGCCTCAACTGGCTGCTGTTCACCGCACCGTCTCTTCTCAGTATTTGAACGGCAAATGTGAAAATTCAGCGATTTTAAATAAAAATAATCTAAAACTGGTGAAGTTAAATGGAAAATAACTTTATAGTATAATCACTGGATACATGTAACAATTTAATAAATTTTTTTTCTTTTTACATTTTTTTTCTTTCCATGATGCCTCACCTGCCCCCAGTGTCTGCACGTCACTGACAGCTGTCACATATACTGTAATATTGTAAATGGTAATTGTTATATATTGTATATATGATATACACATAATATAATATATCAGTATATATAATAACTGTACATATATTATGTAAATATTACGTATATATGTCATATTTTATATCGCTATATTTAGTCTAGTTATACCTGCATTGTCCTTTCCATCCTTACACTTTACATCATTGTAACTGAGCTACAGTGTGGAACAATTTCCCTTGTGGATCATTAAAGTTTGTCTAAGTCTAAGTTCACAGTTGTGTGAGGGATGCCACCGTGTGTGCACTCAGGTATCAAGAGGAGCTGCCGACTCTCATATCAAGTCGCAGCGATAAACATGTCACTCTGTCAGAGATGGTCAAGCTGATGGAGTGGAAGCTGACTGTAAGCCTGCGGGTACACAAAACAATAGCATCATGGCCGACAGTGCATTATCAGCTGTGTTCTTGTTCTGCAGCGGGGGAAGTTCCGACCTCGCCTGCAGCAGCTGGTGGCGTCCAACAGCGAGGACGCAGTGGAGACGTGCTCCACCAAGGCCTTCCGTCTCCTGCCGGATGTGTCAGCGGCCATCGCTGAGCTCAGCACCATGAAAGGAGTGGGCCCGGCCACGGCGTCAGGTTAGCACAGGTCAAAAGTCGTGACTGGCTGTCAGCAGATTGAGTGACGTTGGGTTGTTGCAGCGCTGTTGGCTGCAGGAGCTGCAGAGCAGGCTGCCTTCATGTCTGATGAGGCCATGGAGAGCATCCCGGGATTGACGCCCATACAATACACAGCCAAACACTACACGCTCTACCTGGACAAGATGGTGGAGAAGAGCAAAAAGCTAAACAAAGGTAGACACTTTGAACATGTATAATTGAATCTTCTCAGTGAATTAATCTTATTGAGTGAAATTATTGGCAAAACTCCACAAACACACACAAATGTTTTAACTCATGCCCAACGATTCGCAAGTAAAAAACCATTTTCTTCAATTAAAAAAAAGGATTCGTAAGTAAAAAAGAAAATTTTCCGCAAGTCCTAAAAGGATTCGCAAGTGTGAAAATAATTTTCTGCATGCAAGAAAACAATTTACAAGTATAACAATTATTTTCTTTCAGAAAAAAAAACAAACAATTTGCAAGTGTAAAAACAATTTTCTTCAATTAAATAAAACGATTTGCAAGTAAAAAATGTTTTTTCTGCAAGTAAAAAAACAATTTTCTTTAATAAAAAAAACCTGCAAATATAAAAACTATTTTCGTCAATTAAAAAAAACAATTCGCCAGTAAAAAACAATTTTATGCAAGTAAAAAAATTATTCGCAAGTATAAAAACAATTTTTTTCAATTAAAAAACGATTCCCAAGTATAAAACCAATTATCCTGAAGTAAAAAAACAAGTCGCAAGCATCCTGTAAAAGCTATTTTCTTCAATTACAAAACAATTTGCAAGTAAAAAAATATTTTCTGCGAGTAAAAACGATTCACAAGTATACATTTTTTAAATTAAATTAAAACGTATAAAAACTTAAAAGTATAAAAACAATTTCCTGCAGGTAAAAAAATTATTTGCAAGTTAAACTATTTTTTTCTGCAAGTAAAAACGATTTGCAAGTATAACAAATATTTTCTTCAATTACAAAACAATTTGCAAGTAAAAAAATATTTTCTGCGAGTAAAAACGATGCACAAGTATACATTTTTAAAATTAAATTAAAACGTATAAAAACTTAAAAGTATAAAAACAATTTTCTGCAAGTAAAACAATTATTTGCAAGTTAAACTATTTTTTTCTGCAAGTAAAAACGATTTGCAAGTATAACAAATATTTTCTTCAATTAATAAACGATTCACAAGTAATAGATCAATTTTCTGCAAGTAAAACGAACAAAACCATTTTTATCAATTGAAAAAACAATTGTCATGTATACATTTTTTTTTCTTCAATTAAAAAAAAATTTGCAAGTATAAAAACAATTTCTGCAAGTAAAAACAATCCGCAAGTATAAAAACAATTTTCTTAAATTAAAAAACCATTCACAGGTAATAGAACAATTTAATGCAAGTAAAAAAACGACTCAAGTATTGAAACTATTTTCATCAGTTTGTATAAGCATCCACAAGTTAAAAAGTATAAAAGCAATATTTTTCAATAAGACAAACGATTCGGAAGTAAAAATAAATTTTCTGCAGGTAAACGATTTGCAGGTATAATAATAATTTTCTTCAATAAAAAAAAAGGATTCGCAAGTGAAAAAACTATTTTCTGCAAGTTAAGCGATTTGCATATGTAAAATCAATTTTATTCAATTTAAGAAAACAATTCGCAAGTGTAACAACTATTCTATAAAACTTTTGCCAGTAATATTCCACTCTGCGATCACTTGCACTCAGAGCACCTGTAATTCTCACTCTACAACGACAGGTGGTGCTGCTGAGTCAGTGTAGGGTCTTCACAGCTACGTTATTTGCGGAGGGTGCTGTCCATCACAAATAACAAAAAAGAAGAAGCAGGGTGGAGAGTAAAATGGTGGACAGAAGAGAGGGGAAACTTACTGGTTAACTTGTAGGTTGAGCTTGTTTCGTTTTATGTAACTTAAGAAAATAGTTTTTTTATTTACGAATCACACATTTTTTCACGTGTAAATCGCTGGGTGTTGGTAAGAATGTGTTTTGGGGAGTAATTTCCCTCGATATAATCTTATAATACTTCTTTTCTTCCTCAGTGGACCCTCAGCAAGACTGGACACCCCAAAGACTGGAGCGCTGTTTGTGGGCGCTGGCGGTCGCTAAGCAACAGCAGCTCCCGCTTCTGAAGGATGTGGACGTGAAGGGCAGCACTGTGGTGGAAGACTGCGCTGATGCCGAAGACAGACCGAGCAAGAAACTCAAAAAGAGATGAAATATGTTTAGCATGACTAAATATGTCCACTGAAAGTCCTGCAAACATTTCTTTGACTGATTTGATAATGATTGATTGATGATCTGTGAAATAAACCACAAAATTACATTTTATTCTCATTAATATTTTTTCATGTAACACCACAACTTTATTTTTGCAAAACTATGTGTAGATTACTAATTTTCACAGTACTTTTTTGTATATTCATGACTTAATTGTGAGTCTATACTAAAATTGCATGTTTTTTTTTCCTTAAAATATTATCAATTAAATTTGATTTGCACAGAGGAGAAGGGTGGTTGATGATGGAGAACAAGTACGAGCACAAGCATGAGAGAGAGCGAGGACTGACACGTAACGCAATGACTGAAAAGGAACACAAAGAACATTTATTGAAAAATAAATCATTGTTCAGAACTATGATTGAAGCTGTCATGTCCGTGATTGGTGGTCTGAAGAACCCGGAAGAGCAAGTCTTCCACAGTTGGGTTTTCCACGCAGCCTTAAACAATCTCCAGCTCCCTTTCAGTAGCCTCAAAACTCAAAACAACATTAATTCATTATTTTTTGAGCAATGACACTTGTTAAAAAAAAAAAGTCCCACTAAAATTATTCGTGATCCAAAAGGGTACTTGCGCAGTAAAGTTTAAAAAAATAAATCATACAGTTATTTTACTTTTAACAAAATAGTCTCAAGATCAACTTCAGATCTATCCGTCAATTATAAGTTTTATTGTTGTTTATGTTTTTTGTTTGTTCGTTTTAGACCCTTCTTTTAAAAAAACAACAACTTTGTTTTTTTAAATGGCAAACCAAAAATATGCAACATCTTCCTCCCAAAAAATATCTCAAAGTGGAATATTTAATGGGAAGTAAATGGAGCCTTGAATAGGTCAATAATTCATAATGACATTGATTTTGATTCATTATTATTTTCTAAAGAAAGAAACAGCCTGCATGGCAGCTTTGTGTTATTAGAGTAAACATTGCAACATTTTCTTGTTACATTTCACATGTTTTTAATTTTTCTTAATCGTTTTTTTAGAATGTGCCGCGGGGCCGTTAAAAAATTACCTGCGGGCCGAATTTTGGACACCCCTGCTCTAGGTGGCTTTGGATCAGAAGGAACGAACTGTGGGCCAATGCTACTGGGACACAAGCTGGGGTCTGATCTGGCTGGGTCACCTGATGTTGAAAGACCCGAAACCCCCGATGATCTCAGGCATATCACTGATGATGTGTCCCAGTGCATCCTAGGATGTATCTTACAATCATACCAAATAATTTGTTTTTCTGGCTAATATTCCACATTGATAATGAAAAAATACAATTACAAGTGAAGTGAAGTGAATTATATAGCGCTTTTCTCCAGTGACTCAAAGCGCTTTGCATAGTGAAACCCAATATCTAAGTTACATTTTTTTTTTTTAAACCAGTGTGGGTGGCACTGGGAGCAGGTGGGTAAAGTGTCTTGCCCAAGGACACAACGGCAGTGACTAGGATGGCGGAAGCGGGGATCGAACCTGGAACCCTCAAGTTGCTGGCACGGCCACTCTACCAACCGAGCTATACCGCCCCAATTACACCAATTTTTTCTCTTGATATTACCACTACTAAAATAAAAATGAGCTAATACAGTCCAAATTTATTTTTATAAAATTAAATTATTTATTTATTGTATCGATCCGTTGTGGTGAAGAAGGAGCTGAGCCGGAAGGCAAAGCTCTCAATTTACCGGTCGATCTACGTTCCCATCCTCACCTATGGTCATGAGCTTTGGGTTATGACCGAAAGGACAAGATCACGGGTACAAGCGGCCGAAATGAGTTTCCTCCGCCAGGTGGCGGGTCTCTCCATTAGAGATAGGGTGAGAAGCTCTGTCATCCGGGGGGAGCTCAAAGTAAAGCCGCTGCTCCTCCACATCGAGAGGAGCCAGATGAGGTGGTTCGGGCATCTGGTCAGGATGCCACCCGAGCGCCTCCCTAGGAAGGTGTTTAGGGCATGTCCGACCGGTAGGAGGCCACGGGGAAGACCCAGGACACGTTGGGAAGACTATGTCTCCCGGCTGGCCTGGGAACGCCTCGGGATCCCCCGGGAGGGGCTGGACGAAGTGGCTGGGGAGAGGGAAGTCTGGGCTTCCCTGCTTAGGCTGCTGCCCCCGCGACCCGACCTCGGATAAGCGGAAGAAGATGGATGGATGGATGGAAATTATTTTTATATGAATATGATGACTTCAACTTAAAAAAAAAAACAGTTAATACACTAACTATTACAATGTAACTTTATTCTTAGGATTAAAAATTTTTTTTTTTATCACTATTATGATGTCAACATACTAATATTTGTAGGCATGTGCAGTATTCCAAACATATATTTGTTTGAGGAATTACACCATTATTACTCTTAATATTATGACTATAATCTAATAAATTACTACTTCTTCAGCTGACACTACACATTTATTCGCATAAAACACACCTATTTATTCTTGTATAATATTTTTATATAATTATTTATTTGATCTGATATTGCAAC
Organism: Nerophis lumbriciformis; assembly: GCF_033978685.3. NCBI lineage: Eukaryota > Metazoa > Chordata > Actinopteri > Syngnathiformes > Syngnathidae > Nerophis > Nerophis lumbriciformis. Next base: position 6,111,064 of record NC_084558.2, on the reverse strand, counting down.
TATATTGTACTTAAATTAAATACAGTATCTGTTTGATGTTGTTGTTAAAAAAAAAAAGATTAGTATGTTTTGACTATTATAAACAATTGAGATTTTTCAAATTATAAGTGTGCATACTCCCCAACATGTAATGCATATACCTGGAATGTACCTGGAAGACCACCTGATTACTAGAAAGAATAATAAAACAAGCTAAATTGCAGACAAGAAGTTGAAAACACATACATCATCATCTCGATAGCTAAAAGAGGCGTTTGGATGTTGCCACAGTATTGTTCTTTATTTATATTGTTCCCAAAAGAAAGAAAAGTACAATGACCAGTACAAAATAAAACAAAATATATTCATATATATACAATATAAAATGGTTCCATTTTAGAACATTTAAAAAGTACATACAATAGATAATAATGAAATAATTCATGAGGATACAAATTCTCCGCAAGTACATTTAGTTACCCTTCCTTGAATGATAAGAGAGAAAAATATTTTCTTTTCTTGGTTTTTAGTGTAAACGCTGTGTCAGTACGACCTGGTGTCTTCTGCTTGTTGTAAGATGGAAATAGTTGGCTGTAAGCTTGGCACCATCGTGTGCTAATAGAGGGACAGGAAGCAGCAGCACACATACTGGACATGAACGTGATGTTTGCACCACAACTTGAGTCGCTTACAAGACTCAAGGGATTGGTAAAAAATGCAACCAGAGCACATTTTTGTTTTGGCAAAGCACCAAACCCTCCATTGTTTTAATAGGTGTACTCTTCCGTTTAGTTCTCTTCTTGCTATAAGCATTCATTCTCATTCCTCCAGTTAAAGTTTATTACTGCAGACTTGAATCACAATTGGGATTTATTTGCTTTGAACACATTCTGTCAACTCTTTTTCTCATTAAGTTTTATCCACCATAAGTCTGGAAGATATTTTTAGGAGTCTAATATTCACTTTTCATTAGGTACTCCTGCACAATCTAACCAGCTCCAATGAGGGAAATAACATTTTATTACAGATAACTCTCAGTGCAATGATGAACTTTTTATTTGTGCTATACCAATAACAGATCATAGGGACATTTTGTGGCATTCAATTAAAAAAATTTTTTTTTTTTTTTTAGAATTGTCACCATACGCCTAGAATGGCAAAGTTACCCCAAAACTGATAAATGTAAAAAAAAAAAAAAGTCTCATTTAAAATGCAATTTCTGATCCTCACATTTATTTTAACCCAAACTAATGTGTTAAGATACATGTTGATATTCCAATTTAGACAACTGTCTATTTATATTTGGCCATCTATTTATTTTATTTTAATACGTATATTTGTCCATTGGATGGCGCTACAATTTCCCACTCAAAGCATGCAGAAAAAGGTATCATCCTTTACTGAAATAATGGTTGATGTTGGGTTGGGGTGTGGACTGTAAGTGTGTATTATCATTTTAGTATTTTGGTATTAAAACAGTGCATATATGTACACCTAATGGTCTTTAAAGATTTAAAATACAAAGCATAGGATTAGTATTTGATATGTATACGGTATTTCAGGTTGAAGTAGTTTTAAAATATTGATTTGTTTAAAGTGGAAAAAGATATTACGGTAATATGCATTTTTTTGGGAGCAGACATTTATTGTCATTAGGACAACTGCCAATCATTCACCCATCTCAGGGCCTAATCATAATAATAATAATGATAAAAAATAGATATAATACTGATAACAATAATAAGAAATATCCCTGAAATCAATTTTAGGTATTAAAAAACAGTTGAATTATGGAAAAAAAAGGTATTTAAAGGGTTAAACTTATTAATTAGTGTATATGTAGACAGCTGATATATTTTTGGTAAAACATCTTATGATCTCTATTGTCCTAAAATGGCAAAGCTACACAAAAACTGACACATTTATTCCAACCGACAAAACAATGCACAATTTCTGATCCTCACATATATTTTAACACAAACTAATATTTAAATTTAGACTAATGGCTTTCTGTTTCTTTAATATTCATTTCTATATTTGTACATCCGATGGCGCTACCTTTTCTCATTCATAGCATGCAGGAACATTGTTCACCTTTTACTGAAATAAATGTTGGATTAGTGTGTGGACTGTATGTGCATGTGTTATTATTTCAGTATTATGGGTCCTAAAAAATGTGTAAGCGTAATGGCCTTTCAATGGTTAAAATACAAAAAATAGGATTAGTATTTGATATGTTTATTTCAGGCTGAAGTAGTTTTAAAATATTGATTTGTATAAAGTGGACACATATATTACAGTAATGTGTCTTTTTACAGCAGTTTTTGGAAGCAGACCTTTATTGTCATTATATAAGTGTGAGGTTTTTGTTCTTTTCAAATTTGACACTGAAAAAAAGAATACATTAAAATTGAGTCTGCCAAACATTGACCCATCACAGGGCTTAATCATAATAAGTAAAGGAATACCGTACATATAAATATGATGATAAAAATAATAACGATCAATTTTCATTAAATCTATTTGAATGATTTAAAAAAAATAAAATACAGTTAACTTACGGAAAAAAATAGTCTTTAAAGGGTTCAAATTGACTCAACAGAAGTGGAAATATACAGTACCTATTAATTAGTATAATGTGTAGACAGCTGATAATTACTGTACATTTTTTTTAGAATGGTCATCCCTATTATCCTAAAATTGTAACGTTACACAACAATGTACCGATTTATTCCAACTGACAAAAAAAATGTCAAAAACTTTTCTGATCCTCACATGTATCTTAACACAAACTTATGTAATCATTTATGTTCATTTTCAATGTGGACTATTGGCTTTCTATTTTTTAATATTAATTTCTACATCTGTCCATCGGACGTTGCAACCTTTTCCCATTCAAAGCATGCAGGAACATTTCTCACCTTCTACTGAAATGAATGTTGGATGTTGGTGTGTACTGCATGTGTGAGTTATTATTTTAGTATTTCTGCTCTAAAAACAGTGCACATATGTAAACACGGACTTTTAGACCTTTATAAACACCAAATGATAGTATTTGATATGTATTTTTCAAGCTGAAGTTTGAAATATTGTTTTCTTTGAAGGCTGAAGTAGTTCTAAAATACTGATTTGTTTAAAGCAGTGGTTCTTAACCTGGGTTCGATGGAACCCTAGGGGTTCGGTGAGTCGGGCTCAGGGGTTCGGCGGAGGTCAAAACACACCCGACTCATCGTGTAAATAAAAACTTCTCCCTATCGGCGTATTACGGATACGACAACAGCAGAAGTCAGACTGATTTGCAGGTGTGTAATTTGTTGTGAGTTTATGCACTGTGTTGGTTTTGTTCTTTGAACAAGGTGATGTTCATGCATGGTTCATTTTGTGCACCAGTAAAAAAAACATGGTAACACTTTAGTATGGGGAACATATTCACCATTAATTAGTTGCTTATTAACATGCAAATTAGTAACATATTGGCTCTTAACTAATCATTATTAAGTACTTATTAAATAACCCTCTAACCCTGGCCCTAACCCTCTAACCCTAACCAAATAACTCAAAATTAAGTCTTTGTTACTTAGAATATGTTACCCTAGTGTCCAAAAAACTCTAAATTAAGTCTTTGTTACTTAGAATATGTTCCCTATACTAAAGTGTTACCAAAAACATATAACTTTGTCTTGAATTTGAAAATAAACTTTTTATTTTTCACTAAAGAAGGGTTTGGTGAATGCGCATATGAAACTGGTGGGGGTCGGTACCTCCAACAAGGTTAAGAACCACTGATTTAAAGTAAAAATAAATATGTATTTTTTTACAGCAGTTTTTAGGAAGCAGGCATTTATTGTCAGTGATTTTTTTTTGTTATTTTTAAATTTGACACTGTAGAAAAAATAATACTACATTAATTAACATTGGTGTTGCTGCCAATCATTGACCCGTCTCAGGGCCTAATAACAGAGGTGGGACCAAGTCATTGTTTTGCAAGTCACAAGTAAGTCTCAAGTCTTTGCCCTCAAGTCCGAGTCAAGTCCCGAGTCAAGACAGGCAAGCCCCGAGTCAAGTCCAAAGTCAAGACTGGAAAGTCTCAAGTCAAGTCCTAAGTCCTGCATTTTGAGTTTCGAGTCCTTTCAAGTCCTTTTAACCACAGACTAATATATTAACACAGATTGTGTATGCTTTTCAAACGCTGTATTTATTTATTAAAACAAGTGCATTTTAAATTGCAGAAAAGTCAGAAAGCTAGCTAAAACGGTACACATATTCATAATATAGTATACATTTTAACTGACCTTTATTTTACTATTTTTGTCTTTTTTTAGGTGGCTAAAATACGCGGTGCTGCTGACCGCCGTCTAACGTTACGTGTGAAATATTGACTAACGTAACCCTGCTTAAAAAAAAATCACTGAACAAAAAGTATGAATAAGGTAGTGAACTGCAACAGATTCCCGTGTTTGCAATAACGTTATAACGTTAGCAGTGAGTTTACAGCCTCACTGATTTAACTACACAGCAAATAAAAGTCACGTTACTTAGCCAATAAACGTTATCTTACATTCAAAACTTACCGTTCTTTGTGCAACTTCAAATGCCGGACGAAGTTGGAAGTTGTTGCCTCTCCATCAGTCATTTTCGAACCGCATGTGTTGCATACTGCAAACCGTTTTGTGTTGACCACCTCGTAATTTTTATACCCAAACGAAATTATTTTAGGTATCATTTTTTGTTCACTGGCGTGTGGTTTGGACATGTCTTCTTCCTGCAATTTGATTGGATGAATGCTGTGTGATGAAAACAAAGTAGATCTAATTTGATTGGCTGTTGTACTGAGACCACACCAGCTGACACACGCAACGCTGATAGACAAGTACACAATGAAAAATACGGAGCGCTCCCGAATAACTTTTTCATCTTTGGGTTTTGGGGAAAGTAGCAAGTCATGTCAAGTCATGTCAATTCAAAAGGCTCAAGTCCAAGTGAAGTCACAAGTCATTGATGTTAAAGTCGAAGTCGAGTTGCAAGTCTTTTTACATTTTGTCAAGTCGAGTCTAAAGTCATCAAATTCATGACTCGAGTCTGACTCGAGTCCAAGTCATGTGACTCGAGTCCACACCTCTGCCTGATAATAATCAGAATAACAACAATTCTAACAACAATAATAAGAATGAAAAAAATATCCTTGAAATGTAATTCAAGGATTTAAAAAAAATAAAAACAAAATGACCTATAAGGGTTAAAGTTTGATCATTTAACGTGAAAAACAAACAAACAAACAATTAATTTGCATAATATGTTGACATGCTTTTGTCATTTTGACACTGAGTGAGAATATGTAAACATGATAGCTTTTAAAAGGTTAAAAGACATGAAAAATATAATGAATATTTGTTTTGTATATTTCAGGCTAAATAGTTTTCTAAAATTGACTTAATGAAGGTGGAAAAAAAAGAGCAGTTTTGGATTGTGCAGGTGTTCCTAACGTGGTGTCCATTCATGTACAGTAGTTGTCCTCCAGCATGCAGTATTTCTTGAGTCCGAGTAGCGAGTAAAGGCAACCTGGCGGTTGGTTGGCACACAAGAACCGTGTTGCTAACGAAGAAGCCGCGGCGAGCAGTGCTTAGCATCACAAGGCATTGATCTGAGAACAGCGCGATAAGATTGGCAGTAAACAATATGGCACTCCACATGATGAGACAGGTCAGGTGTGCTGCGTGTTTTCCGGAATAAATGGAGCGGGATTAAAGCATCCATCAGGAAAAGTTCAGCGTGCGCTCGCTGACCTTGACTCACAACGCCAGCTAAGCGATGAAGGGGAGGACGCGTATCATTCAGCTCCTGTCAGCCCTCCTCCTCATTATTGTTGTAGTAGCGTCCCGGAAGCAAATATGCCATTCAATTAGATGAACATCATGCAGCCTGTCACCTCCACTTATTGGAGCGGGAAAGCGGCATGTTTCTGGCCTCTCAGCGGCAGCCATGCATCATCCTGACAGCGGGGATGTTGTCATGTGACCGTGGCTGATAAATCACGCCTCAGCCTGGCGCTGGTTCGGGATTCAATCACAATCCGGGGCGCGATTATCTTCCTGATGCGTCCTAAACTAGGAAACAACAAAGGGAACGTCTTCCAGTCCGAGTCAATCCCGGGTCCACTTTGGAAGCCATGATGGGAAAGACAACAGGTAGTCCTGATAAGGAAAGGACTATTTCTGGCTCCTTCAAAGAGCATGGAAGAGACACCAGAGACAGGCCAGTACAAACAAAAAGCTACAGTCCTGACTGGATGTATTAGTTTCTACTCTACAAAATACCCTCTGTAACTTTGCGGTGTTTTGGCGAATTACCACGAAATTTGGTACACACCTTTAGGGAGCTGACAAGCACATGTATGGCAAATTTCAGCAAGTTTGCCTTAAAAATATGGCCGCTATCAAGAAAATGTCTTCCACGGCATTTTTGAGCACAACCCATAGGGGCTATAATGCTGTACACTGACTACTCTAAAGTATGTTTTTTCATCTATAACAGGGGTGCCCAAACCTCCAAGGGCCATAGTGAAAATGTGCCAACGGTAGAGGTATCCCGAATTTTTCACTTCCGATACAATACCGATATCGGAGTCTTGAGTATTGGCCGATACTGATTTGGTTCCGATACAACGTCAGCAAGAATCGAAAATACCCTCTGTAACTTTGCGGTGTTTTGGCGAATTACCACGAAATTTGGTACACACCTTTAGGGAGCTGACAAGCACATGTATGGCAAATTTCAGCAAGTTTGCCTTAAAAATATGGCCGCTATCAAGAAAATGTCTTCCACGGCATTTTTGAGCACAACCCATAGGGGCTATAATGCTGTACACTGACTACTCTAAAGTATGTTTTTTCATCTATAACAGGGGTGCCCAAACCTCCAAGGGCCATAGTGAAAATGTGCCAACGGTAGAGGTATCCCGAATTTTTCACTTCCGATACAATACCGATATCGGAGTCTTGAGTACTGGCCGATACTGATTTGGTTCCGATACAATGTCAGCAAGAATCGAAAATACCCTCTGTAACTTTGCGGTGTTTTGGCGAATTACCACGAAATTTGGTACACACCTTTAGGGGGCTGACAAGCACATGTATGGCAAATTTCAGCAAGTTTGCCTTAAAAATATGGCCGCTATCAAGAAAATGTCTTCCACGGCATTTTTGAGCACAACCCATAGGGGCTATAGTGCTGTACACTGACTACTCTAAAGTATGTTTTTTTTCATCTATAACAGGGGTGCCCAAACCTCCAAGGGCCATAGTGAAAATGTGCCAACGGTAGAGGTATCCCGAATTTTTCACTTCCGATACAATACCGATATCGGAGTCTTGAGTATTGGCCGATACTGATTTGGTTCCGATACAACGTCAGCAAGAATCGAAAATACCCTCTGTAACTTTGCGGTGTTTTGGCGAATTACCACGAAATTTGGTACACACCTTTAGGGGGCTGACAAGCACATGTATGGCAAATTTCAGCAAGTTTGCCTTAAAAATATGGCCGCTATCAAGCAAACCGGGGCGAATGTCTTCCACGGCATTTTTGAGCACAACCTATAGGGGCTATACTGCTGTACACTGACTACTCTAAAGTATGTTTTTTCATCTATAACAGGGGTGCCCAAACCTCCAAGGGCCATAGTGAAAATGTGCCAACGGTAGAGGTATCCCGAATTTTTCACTTCCGATACAATACCGATATCGGAGTCTTGAGTATTGGCCGATACTGATTTGGTTCCGATACAATGTCAGCAAGAATCGAAAATACCCTCTGTAACTTTGCGGTGTTTTGGCGAATTACCACGAAATTTGGTACACACCTTTAGGGGGCTGACAAGCACATGTATGGCAAATTTCAGCAAGTTTGCCTTAAAAATATGGCCGCTATCAAGAAAATGTCTTCCACGGCATTTTTGAGCACAACCCATAGGGGCTATAGTGCTGTACACTGACTACTCTAAAGTATGTTTTTTTCATCTATAACAGGGGTGCCCAAACCTCCAAGGACCATAGTGAAAATGTGCCAACGGTAGAGGTATCCCGAATTTTTCACTTCCGATACAATACCGATATCGGAGTCTTGAGTATTGGCCGATACTGATTTGGTTCCGATACAATGTCAGCAAGAATCGAAAATACCCTCTGTAACTTTGCGGTGTTTTGGCGAATTACCACGAAATTTGGTACACACCTTTAGGGAGCTGACAAGCACATGTATGGCAAATTTCAGCAAGTTTGCCTTAAAAATATGGCCGCTATCAAGAAAATGTCTTCCACGGCATTTTTGAGCACAACCCATAGGGGCTATAATGCTGTACACTGACTACTCTAAAGTATGTTTTTTTTCATCTATAACAGGGGTGCCCAAACCTCCAAGGACCATAGTGAAAATGTGCCAACGGTAGAGGTATCCCGAATTTTTCACTTCCGATACAATACCGATATCGGAGTCTTGAGTATTGGCCGATACTGATTTGGTTCCGATACAACGTCAGCAAGAATCGAAAATACCCTCTGTAACTTTGCGGTGTTTTGGCGAATTACCACGAAATTTGGTACACACCTTTAGGGGGCTGACAAGCACATGTATGTCGAATTTCAGCAAGTTTGCCTTAAAAATATGGCCGCTATCAAGAAAATGTCTTCCACGGCATTTTTGAGCACAACCCATAGGGGCTATAATGCTGTACACTGACTACTCTAAAGTATGTTTTTTCATCTATAACAGGGGTGCCCAAACCTCCAAGGACCATAGTGAAAATGTGCCAACGGTAGAGGTATCCCGAATTTTTCACTTCCGATACAATACCGATATCGGAGTCTTGAGTATTGGCCGATACTGATTTGGTTCCGATACAATGGCAGCAAGAATCGAAAATACCCTCTGTAACTTTGCGGTGTTTTGGCGAATTACCACGAAATTTGGTACACACCTTTAGGGGGCTGACAAGCACATGTATGGCAAATTTCAGCAAGTTTGCCTTAAAAATATGGCCGCTATCAAGAAAATGTCTTCCACGGCATTTTTGAGCACAACCCATAGGGGCTATAATGCTGTACACTGACTACTCTAAAGTATGTTTTTTCATCTATAACAGGGGTGCCCAAACCTCCAAGGGCCATAGTGAAAATGTGCCAACGGTAGAGGTATCCCGAATTTTTCACTTCCGATACAATACCGATATCGGAGTCTTGAGTATTGGCCGATACTGATTTGGTTCCGATACAACGTCAGCAAGAATCGAAAATACCCTCTGTAACTTTGCGGTGTTTTGGCGAATTACCACGAAATTTGGTACACACCTTTAGGGGGCTGACAAGCACATGTATGGCAAATTTCAGCAAGTTTGCCTTAAAAATATGGCCGCTATCAAGAAAATGTCTTCCACGGCATTTTTGAGCACAACCCATAGGGGCTATAGTGCTGTACACTGACTACTCTAAAGTATGTTTTTTCATCTATAACAGGGGTGCCCAAACCTCCAAGGGCCATAGTGAAAATGTGCCAACGGTAGAGGTATCCCGAATTTTTCACTTCCGATACAATACCGATATCGGAGTCTTGAGTATTGGCCGATACTGATTTGGTTCCGATACAATGTCAGCAAGAATCGAAAATACCCTCTGTAACTTTGCGGTGTTTTGGCGAATTACCACGAAATTTGGTACACACCTTTAGGGGGCTGACAAGCACATGTATGGCAAATTTCAGCAAGTTTGCCTTAAAAATATGGCCGCTATCAAGAAAATGTCTTCCACGGCATTTTTGAGCACAACCCATAGGGGCTATAGTGCTGTACACTGACTACTCTAAAGTATGTTTTTTTCATCTATAACAGGGGTGCCCAAACCTCCAAGGACCATAGTGAAAATGTGCCAACGGTAGAGGTATCCCGAATTTTTCACTTCCGATACAATACCGATATCGGAGTCTTGAGTATGGCCGATACTGATTTGCTTCCGATACAATGTCAGCAAGAATCGAAAATACACTCTGTAACTTTGCGGTGTTTTGGCGAATTACCACGAAATTTGGTACACACCTTTAGGGGGCTGACAAGCACATGTATGGCAAATTTCAGCAAGTTTGCCTTAAAAATATGGCCGCTATCAAGAAAATGTCTTCCACGGCATTTTTGAGCACAACCTATAGGGGCTATACTGCTGTACACTGACTACTCTAAAGTATGTTTTTTTCATCTATAGCAGGGGTGCCCAAACCTCCAAGGGCCATAGTGAAAATGTGCCAACGGTATGAGTGTAACAGGGTCAATTATGTCTTGTAAATAATGTATTTTATAATGTTTTATTATAGAGATGTCCGATAATGGCTTTTTGCCGATATCCGATATTCCGATATTGTCCAACTCTTTAATTACCGATACCGATATCAACCGATATATACAGTCGTGGAATTAACACATTATTATGCCTAATTTGGACAACCAGGTATGGTGAGGATAAGGTACTTTTAAAAAAAATTAATAAAATAAAATAAGATAAATAAATAAATTAAAAACATTTTCTTGAAAAAAAAATAAAGTAAAGCAATACAAAAACTGTTACATTGAAACTAGTAATTAATGAAAATGAGTAAAATTAACTTTTTAAAGATTAGTACTATTAGTGGACCATCATGTGTGCTTACGGACTGTATCCCTTGCAGACTGTATTGATATATATTGATATATAATGTAGGAACCAGAATACTAATAACAGAAAGAAACAACCCTTTTGTGTGAATGAGTGTGAATGAGTTTTTCTGGGTTGGTGCACTAATTGTAAGTGTATCTTGTGTTTTTTATGTTGATTTAATTAAAACAAAACAAAAACAAAAACAAAAAAACCCCGATACCGATAATTAAAAAATCGATGCCGATAATTTCCGATATTACATTTTAACGCATTTATCGGCCGATAATATCGGCAGGCCGATATTATCGGACATCTCTATTTTATTATTGTTATTATTACACAAAATGTGTAAGTTACATGTAAATACCGGAATGTTGTTCAATGTTTTGTCAATGTGGAACCATTGTCTCGTTGTCCCTCCTACTGCAATAATTACTGTGACACCTGTCTTTTTATTTGCGTTGGACACGCCTTCCAACTTCCATTTTGTCTACGATAACGGGAGAGGTCAGCGTCCTTGCGACGACAGAAAATGTATTGTCTTGTTAAGAACTTAAGTTCACTTTCTTGTTCATTATTATATTTGTGTAGGGGCTCGACGATGGCAGAAAGTTATCGACAACAATTTTATTCTGCGTATTATCAGGTATGTTTTTATTTCACTGTTGTACGTAACTCCGCCCTTTTGTCTACGATAACGGGAGAGGGGCTCGACGATGGCAGAAAGTTATTGACAACAATTGTATTCTGTGTATTATTAGTAAAGTGCAGCTGAGGAGCAACCCATGATGTCGGTCGTGTTCCATAAAATCCACACAACGCAGAGGAAAAGACCACCGGTTACAGAGGTATCCCGATTTTTCACTTCCGATACAATACCGATATTGGAGTCTTGAGTATTGGCTGATACTGATTTGGTTCCGATACAATATCAGCAAGAATCGAACATACATGTATTATTTTGTAGTGTAGAATGTGTTGATCAAATAAAACTAGTCACAGAGAACGGAGAACAATGGTTGGTATGCAAAACATTAACCTATTAATTATTAACCATCTGCAATGGACTTATGCTGTCTTTAAGTTGATCCCATCTCACTCCTACCCAAAGTGGGCTGGCTCAGGGTGGAGGACAGAGTAAAACAACTTGCACTGAGCCTAATCTATAAAATCAGCTACACCTCCCTGATACCGAAGTACATGTCAAACGTAAATGACCGCCATAACCACAACACCAGGGGGAGCTCTACAAACCACGTTAAACCCAGATTCCGATCTAACAAAGGTCTTAACTCATTCTCCTTCTATGCCATATCAATATGGAATGCGCTCCCAACAGGTATAAAAGAAAGAGCATCTCTATCCTCCTTCAAAACCGCAATAAAAGTACACCTCCAGACAACTTCAACCCGAAACTAACACCCTCCCCGGATTGTTAATAATCAAATGTAAACAATCAAATGTAGATACTTTTCTTATGCCTTCTGATTTCTCTCTCTCTCTCTCTATGTCCACTACTTGCTGTACATATCCTGCCAAGTCAGACCTACACTGTTTCAATATCCATTTCTCTGTTCTCAATTGTTGATGACTGATGATAACAACTAAACCTAACCCCCCCCCTCCTCTCCACACCCAGAATTGTAAATAATGTAAATAATTCAATGTATACACCCTGATGATTATCTTGTGTGATGACTGTATTATGATGATAGTATATATCTGTATCATGAATCAATTTAAGTGGACCCCGATTTAAACAAGTTGAAAAACTTATTCGGGTGTTACCATTTAGTGGTCAATTGTACGGAATATGTACTTCACTGTGCAACCTACTAATAAAAGTCTCAATCAATCAAAGTTGTTTTGGTCCTTTTTTTAACGGTAAAAATATTTCATCAGGTTAAGCCCATGATGCAGTAAGTTAAATGATGGGCACACCTTTATTACTCGATACATTTCTGCCTTGGAGGCTTTGTAGATGTGAGTAATATTAAAGTTAAAGTACCACTGATAGTGGTGAAAATTATCCTCTGCATTTGACCCATCCCCTTGTTCCAACCCCTGGGAGGTGAGGGGAGCAGTGAGCAGCAGCTCGCGAATCATTTTGGTGATTTAACCCCCAATTCCAACCCTTGATGCTGAGTGCCAAGCAGGGAGGCAATGGGTCCCATTTTTATAGTATTTGGTATGACTCACGACCTACCCATCTCAGGGCGGACACTCTAACCACAAGGCCACTGAACTGAAATCATTTCACACTTGTTTATATTGAAAAATGTCCTGTTTTAGACAGTAATATTGTTCAATTAAGGACACTTATTACATATGTCTCGCTTGTGTGCTATTGTGTGCTTAGCTGTTGTGTGGCTGCTGGCTCCTAGTAGCCTGCCATGTTTACCTTTTATAAATGACATGACTTGAATACAAGAAAAGACCAGCCTTGTGGAGGACATTTAGATGTTAACTGGCTGTCCAACTTTGCACAAGTAACCACCTTGGAGGACTGCTGGTATCGGCCCTTATATCAGACACTTTTCTTTATCTCATACTTGTTTTTTTGCTGATATCTCACTGATATCCCATATCAATATTGGATCAGGACACCCCTAATTTTAAGTGTGAAACACAAATAACCTAACAATAGAATTCCCACCCTTTGGCGGGCCAAATATAGCACTTTGGGCACCCCTGATCTAAAGTGTCGTCCTTTGAATAAAAGGGAGGACTCACATTTTATTTTGTAAACTAATACAAAATCTGAACTGCACCATTATTAGTGGTCTTTAGGTTCGTTCTGGGAAGCCCCACCTGTTCCCCAGACCCAAATCCTAACCTTTCCCCCTGTTGTTTGGTCAGGAGCCATCCAGATATGCATATATATCCATATACCGTATTTTCCGCAATATAAGGCGCACCTAAAAACCACAAATTTTCTCAAAAGCTGACAGTGCGCCTTATAACCCGGTGCGCTTTATATATGGATAAATATTAAGATTCATTTTCATAAAGTTTAGGTCTCGCAACTACGGTAAACAGCCGCCATCTTTTTTCCCCGTAGAAGAAGCGCGCGGTGCATGCTGGGATATGTGACGTTTCATTTCCATTTGTGTGTTTATGTAAAGACCCCAAAATGGCTCCTATTAAGTGTGTTGTCTGTCTAATTATAAATAATGCAGACGAGGCGTGTTAACTGAGTTCTCAACGTTTACTCACAGCGTGCTCATAACCACATTCTAACTCCCAGCATACAACGCTTCTCAGGGCTACCGCGCATGCTCGTAACTATCGTTGCATGCTGGGTAGTGTAGTTGTTATATTTGCTAGCTCATAACAGCACATTAAGAGACACGCTTACGCGCTTAATTCAATACTCGCCGTCATTCCGGGTGGATTGACAAAAGACCTCCAGCCGCTAGATATTGGTGTCAACAGGGCATTCGAAGCTAGACTGCTAACTGCGTGGGAACAGTGGATGACGAAGAAGCGCGCGGTGCATGCTGGGATATGTGACGTTTCATTTCCATTTGTGTGTTTATGTAAAGACCCCAGAATGGCTCCTATTAAGTGTGTTGTCTGTCTAATTATAAATAATGCAGACGAGGCGTGTTAACTGAGTTCTCAACGTTTACTCACAGCGTGCTCATAACCACATTCTAACTGCCAGCATACAACGCTTCTCAGGGCTACCGCGCATGCTCTTAACTATCGTTGCATGCTGGGTAGTGTAGTTGTTATATTTGCTAGCTCATAACAGCACATTGAGAGACACGCTTACGCGCTTAATTCAATACTCGCCGTCATTCCGGGTGGATTGACAAAAGACCTCCAGCCGCTACATATTGGTGTCAACAGGGCATTCGAAGCTAGACTGCTAACTGCGTGGGAACAATGGATGACAGAAGGCGAACACACCTTCACTAAGACGAGGAGGCAGCGCCAGACGACGCCAACATCTGCCAGTGGATCGTAAATTTGCCCAACTTTTCACTTCGGACACCGAAGACGAAGGATTTACGAATGAAGAATAACTTCAGAAAGTGAGCGCTATGTTTATTTTGTGTGTTGTGACATTAACGTTCGAGCAACATTATGTTGCTATTGCTCTGCACTATTTTGAATTTTACTATGTTTGTGATTGCACATTTGCGTACATTTTGGGAGTGAACAGAGTTGTTAGAACGCTGGTTTTTAATATATTATTAAAGTTTGACTGACCTATCTGACTGTTTTTTTGACATTCCCTTTAGCGCAGCGTAGGCGCGGCTTATAGTCCGGGGCGGCTTATTGGTGGACAAAGTTATGAAATATGCCATTCATTGAAGGTGCGGCTAATAATCCGGTGCGCCTTATTGTGCGGAAAATACGGTATATGGAGGCCATACACACATAATACCGCTGACTCAAGTGTTTCCTTTATTTTTTGAGCAGCTTTTCAATAAAAAAAACTATCTCCCAGGACAGCAACACTTTGATATTAGCTGTGAGTGTGTACAAAAACCCCAACCACTTAACTAGCCCTTTTTGAACCTTCCTATGAATCTAGAGTTAAAGAGGCACATTAACCTCCGCTCAGGCATCCTTTTTATCTCCATTACAGGCTACCAGGGTATGGATGAATTATTCATCTACTGTAGCCCCAGCAGTAACATTTCATATAGCGCACCCTGGGGTGGGGGCTTCCATGCTTTATCCATGCATTTTCCACATAGTCTGCCCCTCACTTTTAACACAGGGACACTATGACACGCGGGAGTGTCTGCAAAACAATGGAATTTATGACGACGTTTGGCAAAAGC
The DNA here is from genome assembly GCF_033978685.3 of Nerophis lumbriciformis. Taxonomy (NCBI): domain Eukaryota; kingdom Metazoa; phylum Chordata; class Actinopteri; order Syngnathiformes; family Syngnathidae; genus Nerophis; species Nerophis lumbriciformis. The sequence goes on along the minus strand of NC_084558.2, from coordinate 6,095,613 downwards.
ATAAAATGTGCCGGCGTTCAAATTAATTATTGATCTGAGGAGTGAAAATTGGAGCAAATGCAATTACCAGCCTGAAAATAATTTGTTATATATAAACACATGGCGGGGATGCGTCTATGTGTGTGTGTGTGTGTGTGTGTGTGAAGGTAAGCTTTATGAACTCGCTGCACAGTTGACTAATTCACAATGAAGAAATGACGGCTACCCATCCACAGTTCTTTCTATGGCTTGTTTTGTAAAAGCACTAAAGTTGGATCAAGTCATTGGCGATGAGAAACCTCATGAACCATTTAGGAACAACAATCATAGCCTTCTTTTTGCACCCTTTGAAATCCAGAAATAAATAGACTCTTGGTAATTAACACACCATATACTATACACACGTCCACTATCAAATGAAAAACAGCAATTTACTTGTTTTTTTGTTGTTGTTGTTGTTGTTGTCTCTACGGTTACATTCCTTTACAAAAAAAGTCCGTAGGAGGTATTGACTGAGAGAGCCTGATCACCAGCCTGGTCATGTGACCTGCACCCCAGTTCAGTGCACTCAAAATGATTCATACCCTGTTAAGAGTGATTTTTTGATGTGGAGAATCTTTTAGCTGGTGGAAAAAGACTAAGATGCATTAGGAGACATTATTTCATTTTATATATGAAATTATTCACACTTGTTCTCAATACAAGTATAACTAACTCGAGTTCTAATATTAAAGCTGCAGATTCTTTGGAGTGGTGCAAAATGTGACTTAAAAAAAAAAGACAAAACAGTATTGCCAAAGCCTAACTGAAAAACCCCCCCACTATTATATAATAATATTTAGGTAATTATGTAAATGCCTTGAAAGAGTCCCATTTTTCAAGGATTTTGAGTCATTTTGCGCTGCAAATGGGTCAATTGTGTTTAAGTGATTAATAATATTAATAATGATTGATTAATTCTCATTAAAGTATTAATTTTGACTGCCCTGAATACAGAAAAATAGCGGCAGAAAAAAAATCATTATTCTAAATAAATACAACATTTTGAAATATATATGAATAAGTAAAATGCAATAATCTTTTATCATTAAATTGTAATTCTAACCCATAAAATGATAACATTTATTGCAATAAATAATATATTGATGAGACACAATTATAGTGTATTCTAAATAAAGAAAATATTAGCAAATATATTATGTTACGACACATAAAAACAACAACATGATAAAGAATGCAAAAGTTTTATATTATTAATTTGAATCTCTAAAATAATATATTGAAATAAAAATTATAATTTTAATGAAACAATGATAGTATATTACAATAGTGTATTATTCTAAATAGGGAGAAATATTTTATAATATATTATACCGTATTACTGTATATAAAAAACAAGAATATAATCAACATTTGTAATGACTTTCCATTATTAATTTTAACCCATAAAATAATGAATACAATTAAATTAAACAATAAAATTATAATGAAATAAAATGATATAAATAAATAAATAAAAAATATTAATATAAAATAATCAATATGTTATATTACGATAATTAATTTATTGTATATCCATCCATCCATCCATTTTCTACTGCTTATTCCCTTTGGGGTCGCTGGAGCCTATCTCAGCTACAATCATGACAACAAAATATATTCAAAATATTCGGTTTAGTTTCCATTAGAAGAAGAAGTAGATTTAAAAACTATTGAACAATTTCTTAGAATGTAAGTAAATATTTCACTCTTGTCCAGGGTATAAATCATTTTGGGCTACTTCGTATACACGTGCGGCATAATTTACACAGCAATAAGTGGATTCCACTCATTGAAGCGATGACCTCACCAGTGTCGTTGGCCTTGTTATCCCTCATCCCCCGTTGCCATGGTTACTTCCATAACTCAAATGTACATCTTGCCACAACGTGAGCCGTGTTTTTTGAATGCACAGTGTTGGTTCAAAGCAGATATCTTGAGGATAGACCAAAACAAACAAAAAAAAAGACGTTTGAATCGCTTACCAAACATGAGGGAAATAAAATGTGCTTTTTTTTTTGTTGCTCGTTTGTTTCACCAGAGGCACGCGTCAAGAAATGAAAGCTTTTGACGAAGCACAGCAGCGAAATGTTGAGACAGTATTAGCACGCTGTGTCCAAAAAAGATAAAGAAGCTTGTCAAAATGGATCTGGAAAAACTTGCACTTGTTGCTACCCTCTTTAATAAAAGAGACTTATTTCTTCCTTTTGCAAAGTATCTGTACAAAAACAACTGGGCTGTGATGGATTTCATCTCTGATGGGTAAAATAATGGGGGAAAACCTGTTTGAAGTCCGTCATCAGGGAGGAGGGGGGATCTGCACGCCCAGCAGATCGTAGGCGAAGATATTCCAAAAGATGGCGAAGAGGAGGAAGGTGATGAAGGAGAAGACGATGACCCACCAGGAGCACTGCTTCTGCAGGCTCTCCTCGTAGCTGCGTAAGATGAGGAGCCCCATACTGATACCCACCACAGCGCCCGACAGGTGGGCCATGAAGCTGGGCTGGGGCCCGGAGGAAGGCAGAGGTGGGGAGAAGCGCAGCCAGACTGCTCGGCCCACCTCCGAGCTCACTGTGAGGGAACAAGAGGTGGCGAGTCAGCAGTTTTTAGAGAAATCAACTGAGGTTGTTTGATGTAGACCTGCAGTGTAAAAACTTGTTCTAGTCAAGGACACATGTACGGAAAAACTGAAGGATGCGAGGACAACTTTGACACATTTTGTACACAGACGATGCTAAAACCAACCCTACTTAGGTTGAACCCATCAACACTAGTCAATGCGGTTGTTTAGGGCAGTGGTCGGGAACCTTTTTGGCCGAGAGAGCCATGAAAGCCAAATATTTAAAAACATATTTCCGTTAGAGCCATATAATATTTTTTAACACCGAATGCGTGCATTTATAAGTAAAACCAAAAATTTTTGAGTATAATAAGTCTCCCTATTCTTTTTAATAACATTGTTTTTCTGAAACTAACCAATAACAAATAAAATACTTACCATTAATGCGACTTCTTGCACAGGTGCGGTAGAAAACGGACGGATGGATTAAAATGCATGACAATGTTTTATATTTTGAATGTTATTTTTAACACTGTGATTACCAGCGGAATTAATTTATTATTTATCGTGTTAAGCAATGTCAGCTAAGATTTATCTGAGAGCCAGATGCAGTCATCAAAAGAGCCAAAGGTTCCCTACCCCTGGTTTAGGGCCACACACGCTACATGGGGTGGCCCCATGATAAAAAAAAAGGCCACACTTTGGACAACCCTGAAATTATGTTGCTACTCTGGAGCCAGTTTCACTCATAAACTGGCTTAAAGTAGTTTAACAGTGTTTGGGTCCCAGCATATGTACAGTAACATGTATTTGGTATTAATTAGCATATTGATTTGGTCATGAGCACCAAAAGGTTACAGTTTGGACTTAAAAAGTTGTTCAATAAAAGCCTGGGCTGAGAAAGATATCCTAGAACACAGGTGTCCAACTTAAGGCCCGGCTGGCCCGCCACGTAATTTAATTAAAGTTAAAGTTAAACTACCTCAGTAGAAACATTTAAGTCCCATCTCAAAACTCATTTGTATACTCTAGCCTTTGAATAGCCCCCCTTTTTTTAGACCAGTTGATCTGCCGTTTCTTTTCTTTTCTCCTCTGCTCCCCCCTATCCCTTGTGGAGGGGAAGACACACAGATCCGGTGGCCATGGATGGGGTGCTGGCTGTCCGGGGTCGGGACCCGGGGTGGACCGCTCGCCTGTATATTGGTTGGGAACATCTCTGCGCTGCTGACCCGTCTCCGCTCGGGATGGTTTCCTGCTGACCCCACTGTGGACTGGACTCTTACTGTTATGCTGGATACACTATGGACTGGACTCTCACAATATTATGTTAGACCCACTCGACATCCATTGCATTCGGTCTCCCTAGAGGGGGGGGGGGTTACCCACATATGCGGTCCTCTCCAAGGTTTCTCATAGTCATTCACATCGACGTCCCACTGGGGTGAGTTTTTCCTTGCCCTTATGTGGGCTATACCGAGGATGTCGTTGTGGCTTGTGCAGCCCTTTGAGACACTTGTGATTTAGGGCTATATAAATAAACATTGATTGATTGATTGATTGATACCAATGATTGTGCTTGGCACTCAGCATCAAGGGTTGGAATTGGGGGTTAAATCACCAAAAATGATTATTGGGCGCGGCCACCCCTGCTGCCCACTGCTCCCCTCACCTCCCAGGGGGTGATCAAGGTTGATGGGTCAAATGCAGATAATAATTTTGCCACACCTAGTGTGTCCAACGAAGGTCTTGAAATAATACACACCGAAAAAGTACTTTATCTTTTCTAAATGTATTTGTTCTCTCTATTTTGACAGAAAAAAGACATCCAGTGCATGCAATTGAATATTTTTTTTAACTTTAATATTGTCTAATAATGCAACTAATATTATAACATCATACATTTTAAAATATTTAAAAAAAATAAAATGTATACTTAAATATCTGCTTTACTTATCATTTCAAAATAGGCTATTTATCAAATTGTACTCTGAAAAAAAGATTTTACAGTAAAAAAAAAACTGGCAGTTCAGTCGCCAGAATTTTATTATAAAAAAACAGTGGTACCCTTTTCCATTTACAGTAATATGCTGTAAAAACCAGCCGTTAAGTTTAAGGTAAAATTCTGCCGACTGAGCTGTCAGTATGCCGAAAAATGTATAGGTTTTTTTTTTTTACGGTGAATGTAAAAAAATATGAATAATAATTACGTGCATAGGTAATTGTGTAATATCGGGATCAATCCTTAATAGGGAAATTTTATTTACTGTTAAAAGCGGCCCTGTGAGGGCAGCCATAACTGCGATGTGGCCCTCAATAAAAACTAATTTGACATCCCTGTTGTAAGAATGCATTCATGCTAATCAGCAGTGAAATTTTGCTCAGATGACGCCTATTAACCACACTAGTAATACAATAAACAAAGTTTAGTATTTTTTTAATTTTTTTAAATGTAACAGTTTAATAATATTTCAATAAGGCAATGGTTATTACCTTATCGACACAAATATAAAACTTTTTTTCCCCCCAAAATAAATTTTTTGGGAAAACATTATTTGAGATTAAAGAACTAAAAACAAAAACTAAATTGATATTTTTTTCTTAACATCCCATGAAATACTGGTCAATTGCTTTATTTCGGGGGTGTCCAAACTTTTTCCTCCAACAGCCGCATACTAAAAAGTCAAAGCATGCGGGGGCCATTTTGATATTTTTTGCATTTGTAAAAAATGCTAAAAAAAAAGGACAAATTTTAGGGTCAAATGTGACAAAGCATATTATTATTATTATCTTTTGCTCTTTTTTCTTACATTTTACTATTGTTTTGTTGCAAAAAACAACAGAAACAACTGTTTTTATCGCAAAAATAATCCGCGGGCCAACATCATGACTCCTCTGTGTCATGGTCATAGTTCTCTCAAGTGTGCGAGTGACAGTAAGAAAAGCTCTGACTCGCTCGTGAGCAAATATTTTTGGTGCCACCTGCTGGTTTGCATGTATAAAACTACACTTTTTTGTTTTGGATTTTTGATTGAAACGACACCTTAAATATAAGACGACTGCCATCTTCAAAAACTTAATTGTAGGCAGTGGCGGGCCGTGCGTTTCCCACCTAGGCCTTCAGTGATGTCCGACTTCAATGATTACCTCTCAAAAAACAATCATTGATATCATCACATGACCATTGCTGGAGAAATACTATACAGAAACACATTTACGCACTACTGGGCATTGAACCACCTCAACAGTGTACAAAACGGGTTATTTTCTGGCGCATTTAAAAATCAATAAACCCGCATCAGAAATTAAAACATATCTTATGTGGTACTGTCAAAATTAAAATAGTAAAAAACACATTAAACGTGAAAAAATAAAGAAATTAAATATTTGAACTCACGATTTGTAGCACCCATTCGACACCGTATAAGCCAGTTGTACCGCTTGTAGTCGGTTGATTCGAGTGGAAGTGGGGAGCATTTCCCCATTTCATCGCCGGGACAGCTGAGCTAGCTTCCGGAGTTGGCCGACATCGTCTCACAAGATGTAGTTTCTCTTTAAATATCCTTCTTGAAAATGGCCTTGCAAATATATATCTGCCACCTAATCAACGTTTTGTTCTCCTCCTTTGTGGGTTAAAAAAGTGAGTATCGGTGATTTCTCTGCTCGCCCGGTATGGCTACAGCTCAACACTTCCTGCTTTAGTAAATTGCAACTTGTGATTGGATACTCACTATGGAATGACAAGTGAGTATCCAATCACAGTCTCGTTAACATCAGGCTACCTAGATAGGCTACTGTCCTATCTTGTCGATTGCATTGTACCATATGTCCCGGCAAGAAATCTGCGTTCAAAGAACTCTGGCTTATTAGTGATTCCCAGAGCCCAAAAAAAGTCTGCGGGCTATAGAGCGTTTTCTATTCGGGCTCCAGTACTATGGAATGCCCTCCCGGTAACAATTAGAGATGCTACCTCAGTAGAAGCATTTAAGTCCCATCTTAAAACTCATTTGTATACTCTAGCCTTTAAATAGCCCCCCTGTTAGACCAGTTGATCTGCCGTTTCTTTTCTTTTCTCCTCTGCTCCCCTTTTCCTTGAGGGGGGGGGGGGGGGGGGGGGCACAGGTCCGGTGGCCATGGATGAAGTGCTGGCTGTCCAGAGTCGGGACCCGGGGTGGACCGCTCGCCTGTGCATCGGCAGGGAACATCTCTGCGCTGCTGACCCGTCTCCGCTCGGGATGGTTTCCTGCTGACCCCACTGTGGACTGGACTCTTACTGTTATGCTGGATCCACTATGGACTGGACTCTCACAATATTATGTTAGACCCACTCGACATCCATTGCATTCGGTCTCCCTAGAGGGGGGGGGGGGGTTACCCACATATGCGGTCCTCTCCAAGGTTTCTCATAGTCATTCACATCGACGTCCCACTGGGGTGAGTTTTTCCTTGCCCTTATGTGGGCTATACCGAGGATGTCGTTGTGGCTTGTGCAGCCCTTTGAGACACTTGTGATTTAGGGCTATATAAATAAACATTGATTGATTGATTGATTGATACCAATGATTGTGCTTGGCACTCAGCATCAAGGGTTGGAATTGGGGGTTAAATCACCAAAAATGATTATTGGGCGCGGCCACCCCTGCTGCCCACTGCTCCCCTCACCTCCCAGGGGGTGATCAAGGTTGATGGGTCAAATGCAGATAATAATTTTGCCACACCTAGTGTGACCAACGAAGGTCTTGAAATAATACACACCGAAAAAGTACTTTATCTTTTCTAAATGTATTTGTTTATTTTGACAGAAAAAAGACATCCAGTGCATGCAATTGAATATTTTTTTTAACTTTAATATTGTCTAATAATGCAACTAATATTATAACATCATACATTTTAAAATATTAAAAAAAAAAAAAAATGTATACTTAAATATCTGCTTTACTTATCATTTCAAAATAGGCTATTTATCAAATTGTACTCTGAAAAAAAGATTTTACAGTAAAAAAAAACTGGCAGTTCAGTCGCCAGAATTTTATTATAAAAAAACAGTGGTACCCTTTTCCATTTACAGTAATATGCTGTAAAAACCAGCCGTTAAGTTTAAGGTAAAATTCTGCCGACTGAGCTGTCAGTATGCCGAAAAATGTATAGGTTGTTTTTTTTTACGGTGAATGTAAAAAAATATGAATAATAATTACGTGCATAGGTAATTGTGTAATATCAGGATCAATCCTTAATAGGGAAATTTTATTTACTGTTAAAAGCGGCCCTGTGAGGGCAGCCATAACTGCGATGTGGCCCTCAATAAAAACTAATTTGACATCCCTGTTGTAAGAATGCATTCATGCTAATATATTCCTGCTAATCAGCAGTGAAATTTTGCTCAGATGACGCCTATTAACCACACTAGTAATACAATAAACAAAGTTTAGTATTTTTTTTAATTTTTTTAAATGTAACAGTTTAATAATATTTCAATAAGGCAATGGTTATTACCTTATCGACACAAATATAAAACTTTTTTTCCCCCCAAAATAAATTTTTTGGGAAAACATTATTTGAGATTAAAGAACTAAAAACAAAAACTAAATTGATATTTTTTTCTTAACATCCCATGAAATACTGGTCAATTGCTTTATTTCGGGGGTGTCCAAACTTTTTCCACCAACAGCCGCATACTAAAAAGTCAAAGCATGCGGGGGCCATTTTGATATTTTTTGGATTTGTAAAAAATGCTAAAAAAAAAAGGACAAATTTTAGGGTCAAATGTGACAAAGCATATTATTATTATTATCTTTTGCTCTTTTTTCTTACATTTTACTATTGTTTTGTTGCAAAAAACAACAGAAACAACTGTTTTTATCGCAAAAATAATCCGCGGGCCAACATCATGACTCCTCTGTGTCATGGTCATAGTTCTCTCAAGTGTGCGAGTGACAGTAAGAAAAGCTCTGACTCGCTCGTGAGCAAATATTTTTGGTGCCACCTGCTGGTTTGCATGTATAAAACTACACTATTTTGTTTTGGATTTTTGATTGAAACGACACCTTAAATATAAGACGACTGCCATCTTCAAAAACTTAATTGTAGGCAGTGGCGGGCCGTGCGTTTCCCACCTAGGCCTTCAGTGATGTCCGACTTCAATGATTACCTCTCAAAAAACAATCATTGATATCATCACATGACCATTGCTGGAGAAATACTATACAGAAACACATTTACGCACTACTGGGCATTGAACCACCTCAACAGTGTACAAAACGGGTTATTTTCTGGCGCATTTAAAAATCAATAAACCCGCATCAGAAATTAAAACATATCTTATGTGGTACTGTCAAAATTAAAATAGTAAAAAACACATTAAACGTGAAAAAATAAAGAAATTAAATATTTGAACTCACGATTTGTAGCACCCATTCGACACCGTATAAGCCAGTGGTACCGCTTGTAGTCGGTTGATTCGAGTGGAAGTGGGGAGCATTTCCCCATTTCATCGCCGGGACAGCTGAGCTAGCTTCCGGAGTTGGCCGACATCGTCTCACAAGATGTAGTTTCTCTTTAAATATCCTTCTTGAAAATGGCCTTGCAAATATATATCTGCCACCTAATCAACGTTTTGTTCTCCTCCTTTGTGGGTTAAAAAAGTGAGTATCGGTGATTTCTCTGCTCGCCCGGTATGGCTACAGCTCAACACTTCCTGCTTTAGTAAATTGCAACTTGTGATTGGATACTCACTATGGAATGACAAGTGAGTATCCAATCACAGTCTCGTTAACATCAGGCTACCTAGATAGGCTACTGTCCTATCTTGTCGATTGCATTGTACCATATGTCCCGGCAAGAAATCTGCGTTCAAAGAACTCCGGCTTATTAGTGATTCCCAGAGCCCAAAAAAAGTCTGCGGGCTATAGAGCGTTTTCTATTCGGGCTCCAGTACTATGGAATGCCCTCCCGGTAACAATTAGAGATGCTACCTCAGTAGAAGCATTTAAGTCCCATCTTAAAACTCATTTGTATACTCTAGCCTTTAAATAGCCCCCCTGTTAGACCAGTTGATCTGCCGTTTCTTTTCTTTTCTCCTCTGCTCCCCTTTTCCTTGAGGGGGGGAGGGGGGGGGGGGGGGGGGGGCACAGGTCCGGTGGCCATGGATGAAGTGCTGGCTGTCCAGAGTCGGGACCCGGGGTGGACCGCTCGCCTGTGCATCGGCAGGGAACATCTCTGCGCTGCTGACCCGTCTCCGCTCGGGATGGTGTCCTGCTGGCCCCACTATGGACTGGACTCTTACTATTATGTTGGATCCACTATGGACTGGACTCTCACAATATTATGTCAGACCCACTCGACATCCATTGCTTTCGGTCTCCCCTAGAGGGGGGGGGTTACCCACATATGCGGTCCTCTCCAAGGTTTCTCATAGTCATTCACATCGACGTCCCACTGGGGTGAGTTTTTCCTTGCCCGTATGTGGGCTTTGTACCGAGGATGTCGTTGTGGCTTGTGCAGCCCTTTGAGACACTTGTGATTTAGGGCTATATAAATAAAGATTGATTGATTGATTGATACTGTCAACAATTTGTGATCTGATTGGCTATCGCAGCTGTCTATCAACTGTATGTGTTCTCAAATTCATCCGCTAACGGTCCCGGGTGTGGCTCTGCTGATCTAAATAGCACCGCCGCAGCTCAAACCAGTGAGTATCCAATCACATGACGCGCGTTGAGGCCAGCTGGAAGGCTTTACTGACAACAATTCGTGATCTGATTGGCTATCGCAATTGTCTATCACAGTGGTACTTAACCTTGTTGGAGGTACCGAACCCCACCAGTTTCATATGCGCATTATCCGAACCCTTCTTTTGTGAAAAATACAATGTTTTTTTTTTTTTCAAATTCAAGACAAAGTTTTTTTGTACTGGTGCACAAAATGAACCGTGCATCAACATCACCTTGTTCAAAGAACGAAACCCACACAGTGCATGAACTCACAACAAATTACACACCTGCAAATCAGCGTGACCTCTGTTGTTGCCTTTGAGGGGCCAGTTCAGAAATGCGCGGCTTCACCTTGGAAAGTGCCACTCTAAGGTAATTTTCACAGCAAAGTCTGTTCCTTTTTCTTCGTTTTCCACCCAGACATACAATATTGGTACACAGCTCATGAAAAACAATATTTTTTGTTATTGTCGTAAGTGGTCCAAAACACTTACCGGTATATTAGAAAATAATCTCAAGCAAATGACTGCTGTTATTTGATTATAATAACAAAACATGTAACTTGTTATTTAGTCAGGTTTGGGACAGGTTTTGCGTTTGCTCACGCATATGGAAAATTAGAGGGAACATTGTTTGAGGGCATCCATAATACGCCGATAGGGAGAAGTTTTTATTTACACGATGAGTCGGGTGTGTCTTGACCTTCGCGGCGGAGGCTCCGCCGAACCCCTGGGGCCGACTCACCGAACCCCTCGGGTTCGATCGAAGCCAGGTTAAGAACCACTGGTCTATCACCTGTATGTTCCCGTTCACTTACAGTGCATGGACGCCCGCATTGTCGATTCTGAAGGCCTCGGGCAGATTTCGTACAGCATGGCAACATGCTGTACTTGGATTGAATTTAATTGAATTCTGATAGGATACAAACTCTAACCAAAAAACAACAGCACTGGAAGGAGCATAATAGGACATGAACAGAATATGAATAATTTTTGATATTTAGGGAAAGTAAATAAAAAATTAACTTTATCTTTAATTATGATCATGATTTCTGGTTATGTTCAGCCAGCAGAAAAGGCCTTGCTGGCCCTGACGGCACACCACTGATTGTAGGTAAAAACACAGTCTTATATTCGGTGAAATACGTGATTATTGAGAATATATATATACATATAAACCATTGTGTGTTATACTCAATGGTTAACTGGACATCTTTATGTGCTCGACGCCTCAATCATTGGTATGTTTTCATCTACAAAACCATTCTGGGTATCACTCCATCTTATCTGTCTTGTCTTTTAACAAAGAAACAAGGAAGTCACAATCTTCGTTCAATGGATGTTCTGCAATTTGTCGTCCCCAAAGTAAGAACTGAACTGGGCAAGAAAGCATTTAGGTTTTCAGCACCGAAGGCTTGGAATAACCTACAATCGAATATTCAACTTCAAACCCTAGTTACGTTGAATGAGTTTACAGCTTCTGTGAAAGGACTGCAGTCTACCTTGTCTGTATGCACATGTGTCATGTGAGCAAGTTTTAATGTTGTAAATGTGATGTTTTATGTATTTGTTTACTGTTTTTAATGTAACCTTGCTGCTGCCCTCTTGGCCAGATCTCCCTTGGAAAAGAGATCTTTGATCTCAATGGGATTTTACCTGGTTAAATAAAGGCTAATAATAATATACACACATATATACATACATACATACATAGTAGAGATGCGCGGTTTGCGGACACAACCGCGGAGTCCGCGGATTATCCGCGGATCGGGCGGATGAAATTAAAAACAATAAGATTTTATCCGCTCGCGGGTCGGGTCGGGCGGATTAATTAGATATTTTTTTTATTTTTTTATTTTTTTTGCGGGTGGCAGTTAAACCAATTCGGAAATATATATACATAGTTAAATGTTGTTACCCACATACGAAAAACGAGCAGGCACCTGCTGCATATGCCACAACAGAAGAAAAAAAAAGAAAAGAGATGGACACTTTTACGGAGCGGAGAAGGGACGCCTCGCCGGGGTCCGGGACCGAGGCCCCTTCCCCCGAGAGGGCCCCACCGGGAGCCGTAGCTGAGGCGATCCGCGAGAAGGGCCCGACGCACGTCCAGGGTCACTACCGCGCCCACCGCACCGACACCCCGCCTCGTCCGCTTTCGCAGTGCGCTCACGAAAGGGGTGGGGCTCACCCTGGTTGATATAGAGAGCAGGACGGTGGCCATGGAATTTCATTTAAGGTTTGTGATAAACCATCAAACTCATTCGTTAAAAGGACTCTATAGTAATATAAAGCAAATTTTTCTGGACATTATCATGCAAGAAAAGTTTATTTTTGGGATCGCGATCACCGCGTAATGATTTTTAAAGGTTGCATTACATTATTAACTGTCCCATGTGATCAGCCAGTGCGATTGGAAGTCCATGCTCAATTATTGCCTCCGTAAATAAAACTTCGGCATTTGTCACATCCAAAGAATCTGTTTGGGCGACGAAAAAACGTTGAAAGTTTTCCACTTGTATCGCTAGCAACGGCATTAGACTTGTGTTTTTTTGTCCCAACGTGGTCTTTTACATCGCTAATTCCTCCGTGTCCGATCGAAAAATCTTGTCTGCACAAGGTGCAATTCGCGTAGTTTTCACCCTTTTTTTTTTTTTTTTAATTAATATTAGATATATAACAACGGGCGGATGGCGGGCGGGTGCAGTTCTGATCAAACGTTACATCGGGTGGATGGCGGATGGTTGACGACTTTCTGACGCGGTTGCGGATGAAATAAATTGCCTATCCGCGCATCTCTAATACATAGATATATATGCATATACATACATACATACATATAAACATATATACATATATATACATCGTATTTTTCGGAGTATAAGTCGCACCTGCTGAAAATGCATCATAAAGAAGGAAAAAAACATATATAAGTCGCACTGGAGCCCGGCCAAACTATGAAAAAAACTGCGACTTATAGTCCAAAAAATACGGTACACATATATACATCCATACATATATACGCATATAAATACATACACATAGATATATATGTGCACACACACACACACACACACACACACACACACACACACACACACACACACACACACACACACACACACACACACACACACACACACACACACACACACGCACACACACACACACATCAACCTGGGGTTTAGTTGGATATTTATTAATCACTTACAGGGCCAGCTCCTGGCATAAACACCCTATGCGGTTGTTTCGGGCCACAACCACTAGAGGGCAGCCACATATATTTACTTACTGCAAACTAGTGCCAGGATCATGCGGAGCAGCTTGTATGGACACCTCATCCCAGCCCAGTTCTGCAAAGTAAACAATCAGAACTTGATATAAGTTCCCACAAAACATCATTTGGGATCTTTTTCACCACATTCAACCCAGACAGAAAGACAATATAGTAATAATAATAATAACAATAATAATAATAACAACAATAATACTGAGCCCTGATAGTGTGTGCACCTGGCTTCTGTACTGGGCCCACGCCAGGGGCACTGGGTTAATTAGAGCTACACTAATTAAACAGATGAGGGGAGCAATAAATCGCACTTATGATCCTCCTGGGAGGAAAGAACAACAGCATCCTGACTTAGAATATCGCCTTTGCTCCTCCGGATGAATAATAGCACCAATCACATCGCTCCTTAAGTGTCTGGCTGTGAGGAATTGTGGGAAAAAGACCCAGGGCCACCTTTTCCCCACTCCCTCCTGACTGAGTGGAGGCATGCAAGATTAAAAACAGAGGATAAAAATAGAGAGAAAGCCCTGTTGCAAGAAGAAGCCTTCAAAGTCACAATATTACAACAGATAAATGATTAATATCTTCAAAAAAGGAGGTCACCGTCACGGTGTTTGGTAGAGATCTTTTCATCAAATGCTGACAAAGAACTTTGCGTCAGGAGGACGCTAAACTTTTGTGGATTTCTTTTTTGAACTGTAGAAGTTGCAATTCTGAGAGATGTAACACATATATATATATATATATATATATATGTCTTAATAAGGTTATCCAAAAAATAGTGCTCGATACCGTAGTAGAGCGCAATATATGTATGTGTGGGAAAAAAATCACAAGACTATTTCATCTCTACAGGCCTGTTTCATGAGGGGGGGTACCCTCAATCATCAGGAGATTTTAATGGGAGCATTCACATACCATGGTTTGTATAGGGCACAGAGTGGGTGGGTACAGGCTGGCCTAGGGGCGTGGTGATTGGCTCATGTGTTACCTAGGAGGTGTTTCCGTCTATGGCGGCATGCTGTTACAATTTCGCTGCGCTTGTTGAGGGATGACAGGTCTGGACGGTAAATAATAAACAGTTTCTCTTTCAAGCATAGGTTGCATCTTTTATTACCACTATTGTAAGGTGTGCTGGATGCAAGAATTTGCCAGATGGAACAATCACAAGGCTTCTTTCAGGAACAAAAACCTGCGAAATACCACAGAACTCA